>NC_048442.1:7350019-7512381 GCF_004353265.1 Vitis riparia | reverse complement strand
GTTGCTCCCTTCACATTTTTGGATGGTTTGAAAGGTGAGGAATAGATTGACATTCAATGATGATATGTTGTCAATTCAGAGACTGAAATACACTTTTATTCTTTCTTTTTGGTCTGAGATTAAGTTGTTCATAGATGATTGCCCTCTAACTATAACTAATTTCATTGATTGGTTGGGCTCTAATTAGGGTTGTGTGGTTGGGCTATCTTTGTTTTTTGACCTTGTTGGAGGCGGGTGTATAGGTATTGTATACCTTGAGTCGCTTTTTTGGCGTCTCTTATATATGAAATCTTATTTACCTATAAAAAAAAAAAAATCTTTATGAAAAAAAATTCTTTTAATTGGATCATTTTAAATAAATTTTTTATTTCTTGAAGTTAAAATTTAATTTAAGATTTAATAACATTTGTTGAACTTTGAGAATGATAAAGAAGATATATGTAATATTTTGACATATTCCCCACCCCACCCCGGCCAACCCATGGATGACTTATAAAGATTTTTCACCAAAATTTTTTCACATTGTTCATTTTATTTATTAGATTGATTTTCATGTGAAAATCCATTTTATTTAAAAGAAAATAATAAATTTAAAGCTTTAAGAAAAAAATATTTGATCTCTCTTAAATCATTGATGAAATGAATTAATTTTTTAATAAAAGTAATTTTAATTTAGATTTAAATTATTTCTTAGTTATATATGGTTATATGCATATAGAAAATATTATTTTTTAATATTTAATATTTGAATTTTATTTTTGAAAATATCTAAATATATCAATCCATTTCTCTTTCTTTGACATATTTTCATTTTCATATTGTGGATGGGCACATATTGTTTCTGTTTACTTTAATTTTTTATTAATATTTTTTATGTCCTTAAAGTAAAAAATAAAATATTAAATAAAATAAAAAACAGGAGCGTAATGATGAGGATTGAACGGCCTGAGAAGGGACTCGGTCAGCGTTTACCTCCTGCCCCTAACTTTCCTCTTTACTTCTCTTCCCAACTTTGTATATGATACATAAAGCTAGGCTTCCTCATTTCCTTACTATCTTGAAGAGAAATCAAGCCTCTAAACCGTCTTTGTAGTTTTTGAGATAGAAACCCACATGTCTTCCACGAGCTACTTTACAGCCTCTTCTTCTTCTACCCCTTCCAGCCCTCAAAGGATTCATGATGTTTTCTTGAGTTTTAGAGGCGAAGACACCGGCTTTACGTTCACTGACCACCTCTACAAAGCATTGGTTGGGAGAGGCATTCGCACCTTCAGAGACGATAAACTCAGGAGAGGAGAAGCAATTGCTCCAGAACTCTTGAAAGCCATTGAAGAATCAAGGTCTTCCGTAATTGTTTTCTCTGAAAACTATGCTCATTCGAGATGGTATTTGGATGAGTTGGTAAAGATCATGGAGTGCCAGAAAGATCTGGGACATGCTATTTTCCCAATTTTCTATCACGTGGATCCATCCCATGTAAGAAAGCAAACAGGAAGTTTTGGAGAAGCCTTTGCCGGTTATGAAGAAAACTGGAAGGACAAGGTAGGAAGGTGGAGGACGGCCTTGACGGAAGCAGCCAATCTTTCTGGATGGCATCTACTAGATGGGTAACTTTAATTTCCTTTCAACTATTTGTAAGTATAGGAATGATTAGTTTTGCATTTATAGAGTGATGATGTTGATTGAAATATTTATAAAAATACAAAAGCTCAAATTTTTTAATTGGAGGTCTACTCCTTAAGCACAAATTTCTCCTCAAAATGCTTTTAGTATGGAGTCTTTTATGTGTTTTTCAGAATATCAGCTATCTTTTCCGCGAATTGATTTTTCTAACCTTTTTTTAAAGTAATTTATAAATTTTGTTAACTTTATTTTTTTAAAAATGCACTTTCTAAAAGCACTTTTAGAGTGATTTTACCGGTATTTCTATTTCAAATATTTTTAGTGCGAGTTTTTAAAAAAAATATTTTTTAGAAAAGCATTAATTAAGTATTTCTCAAAGAATTATTATAAGCGACTTTATTTTATTTTTTACTTTTTATAAGTAATTTTAAATTTTATCATTAAGCCACTTTTTATACTTCCCAAACAAACTCCAACCTTACTTGAGGTTATTAACATATTAGAACAATGAGCATATATTTGTGTGCTCAAAATAAATAAATAAATATAAACTATTGCTTCTTAGGGTTTTATTTATAAGTTGGGTTTTATTCAAGTATATCATTTGGGCATCCCACTATGTGTCATGAATAAGGAGAAAATAGGAAGTTGGAGGATTGATTTGACCAAAGAAGCAGTCGATCTATATGGATGACATTTATATCTAATGGGCAATTTAAGTTTCTTTCACTTTTCGTTCATTAGTGGGTTTTATTTACAAATTAAATTATTATTATTATTATTATTATTATTGTTATTGTTATTGTTATTATTTAGTACTAATATTATTGTTTTTTGTTGTTGTTAATGGCAGTTGCAATGACATTAGTATAAAAAGAATAACATTATAATAATTATATTGAATCAGAATTCATAATAAATGGTAGAATGAACTTATTAAAACCCAATTAATAAGCTTTACTATTTTGGACCAATTTATGAGAATCTATATTTGAAATAATTTATTAAATTTTATTACTAATTTTAAAATTTTCAAGATTCAATCCGCAATAATGTTACAAAAATTAATCACTTTATTTGAAATTTTGTTTGAATAATTATATAATTAATAAGAATAAAGTTAATAATTATTACTATCTATTAACACGGTTTAAAATTTTCAATTCACCAATCTCTTTCACATCAATAGAATAACTTAATCAAATTGAAATTAATGGCCCAATGTTACAAGTTAGCTTAATCTATTCTAAAAATAGTTTGATTAATTATGTAAAAAGTAACAATAACAAAATTATTTAACCAATTTTATTTGAGAACAATTTGACCAAATAATTTGATTAATTATCTAACAACTACCAATAATAAAATTACTTAACCAATTTTATTTAAGAACAAGTTGATGAGTTATGTGGCGCAAGTAATAATGGATAAGATTAATAGCATTATCAACAAAATTTGAAAATAAATGCAATGGAACTTTCATAAATTAATGCAAAATTTAAAAATAGAAAAAATGTAAATTGTTTAGTAGGAATTCAACTTACAAATGATGTTGAAGGAAGAGCTTAAGGAATATCAAGTGGGGTTTTTAAAACTAAAAACTTCTTACTTAAGAGGTTGAGTACCATATCTGTAATGAAGCTTCAAGCATTACTAGAAATAAAACGAATGTCAAAGAATAAAATATTTGCTCCCACAAGGTTTCTAATTGCCATGGGCAATGTGCATGAATGATAAACTAATGGCTTGATTCATAATCATTGTCCTCTATTATGGCACAAAATTTCCATTTGAATCTACACCACACATGCAACATAAGTAACAAAATTCATGTTTTATTTTTCATTCTCATGCATACTTGATACAAAGAAAAATGTCTTAAAAATGTAACTGAATTAATATCTTTGATATGTTCTATTTTACTATAATTTATTTGTTGTAAAGATGTCGAACTTAATGTGTTTTATTTAGCATTGTCGCTCATTGCTCAACATGTTGTGCTTTTATAATTGGCAGGAATGAGTCTGACTATATTAAGCAAATAACTAATTTCATATTTTGTCAATTGTATTGTAAGAGGTTTGATGTTGTAAGAGGCTTAAAAATGTCATATTCCATCAATTCCTGGAAGAGGGGTGAGCTTCTTGGAAGTGGATCTTTTGGAACAGTATATGAAGGCTGTACCAAGTAAGTGTTCTATTCTCTGGTTAATATATGGGACATATATTCATATATAAATCATTGTTTCTATCATTTGAGTACCTTTGAAATGCTTTTTGTGTGGGAATACTTTTTTTTCTTGTGTGTGATAATGATGTGGGCAATAAAACGTTTAAACTAACAAGGCTTATTTTGTTGAAATGGTGCAGCTTTGCATCTTTTTGTTGCTCTAACACCGGAACCTTGTAAAATATTATTGACAGCCTAGAGTTCCTAGGAAATTCTTCAAATTTTCCAAATTAAGTATTTTTTACATTGGCTATCTACTTACCACAAAAAGTTTTTATTAGGGCTTGGGTGTCACAAAGAAATAAAAAGACAAACATTAAGCCCTTGTTTGGGGTCGCTTCTTGCTTCTGACTTTAGCTAAAAAGTGAAGTTATGATTTCTAAAGGATAATCTTGTTCTTATTCAAAAAATTTATTAATTATGAAACAACTTCTTATATAAGCTAAAACAGACTTTCATGCATAACAGCATTGCTATTTCTTTCTTGTTAAACTCTTTTTAAACCTTAAGTTCTATTAACAAAATTACTCAAACAAACTCCTATAGGATTGCGAAAGAGGTTTTTTGCTCCCAAAGGGTCGATCTAAATGGCTCCAAATTGAATGTCAAATCGTGCAAATTGAGTTTGTCATTATTGTTTCTCAAGATAATTATAACTACTTGAGTTGTCTACATGAATTCATTATGCTTCTTAACTCTGGAATTTTTTATTTATAAGGTGAAGAAAATATTCTTTTTTTTTCTTTTTGTCAAAACTGAATACAAAGTGACCTATATATATACAAGTGGGATTCCTAATCTAAGCCATATAATATGCACAATCACTATCTCTAAGGAAACAATAACTAATTAGGAGAGATTCTCTCATCCATAAAAATAGAAAGTATCCTAACACAAGGAGAGATTCTCTCATCCATAAAAATAGAAAGTATCCTAACACAATCCTTCTAATCTTGGCACTTAATTACAAATCATAATCCCATATTTCCACACTCCCCCTCAAGTTGGGTAGTAGATGTCTAGCATTCCCAACTTGCTTTTCATGTTTTCGTAGGTGGCCTTTGGAAGTGCCTTTGTCAGAATGTCTGCTGTTTGACGACTTGAAGGAATATACATAAGTCTGATTGTTCCCCCTTCAAGTTTCTCCTTGATGAAGTGACGGTCTATCTCCACGTGCTTGGTTCTGTCGTGTTGAACTGGATTCTTTGCAATACTTATGGTAGCCTTGTTATCACACAAAACTGTAATAGTGGAGTTTGATATAATTCCAAGTTCCTTGAGTATTCTTTGGAGCCACATTCCTTCACATATCCCATGAGCCATTGCCCTGAATTCTGCCTCTGCACTGCTTCTCGCCACTACGGACTGCTTCTTGCTTCTCCAAGTCACCAAGTTTCCCCACACATAGGAACAATACCCAGTAGTTGACCTCCGATCTGTCAAGGATCCTACCCAATCAGCATTTGTGAATACCTCAACTTCCCTACTTGAGGTTTTCTTGAAGTAGAGTCCTCTACCCGGGCTCTTTTTAAGGTACTGTAAAATTCTGTATACGGCTTTCATGTGTCTTTCAGTGGGATTGTTCATGTAGCGGCTTACCATGCTCACAGCGAAACCAATATCGGGCCTTGTGTGAGTTAAGTAGATCAACTTTCCTACTAACCTCTGGTACCTGTCTTTGTCAGTTGGATGACTGTCATTATCTTTATCAATCTTACCAATAGGATCAATAGGCGTGTCCACTGGCTTACAACCTAGCATTCCAGTCTCCTGAAGTAGATCAAGGACATACTTCCTTTGCGTGACCACAATTCCCTCCTTAGTTCTGCCAATTTCCATGCCAAGAAAGTATTTGAGTTGTCCAAGATCTTTGATTTCAAATTCTCTTGCTAGCAGCTTCTTGAGATTCCCTATCCCTTCTTCATCGTCTCCGATAATTATAATATCATCAACATAGACAATGAACAAAGTCATTTCACCTTCCTTAGAGTGCTTCATAAACAGTGTGTGATCTGCTTGACATTGGATGAACCCATGTTTTTTCACAACTCTAGTTAGTCGATCAAACCAGGCCCTAGGTGACTGTTTTAGACCGTATAGGGACTTTATCAGTTTACACACTTTTCCTGAATTTTCTGGAGTTTCCATACTAGGTGGAATCTTCATGTAGACTTCCTCTTCTAGTTCTCCGTTGAGAAATGCATTTTTGACATCAAGTTGGTGCAGATTCCAGTCCAAATTTACTGCAACTGACAATAACACTCTGATGGAGTTGAGCTTTGCTACTGGTGCAAATGTCTCTTCATAATCAATGCCATAGGATTGAGTAAATCCTTTAGCTACTAGTCGAGCCTTAACCTGTTTATACTTCCATCTGGATTGTGCTTCACGGTAAATATCCACTTGCATCCAACAGGCCTCTTACCCTCTGGTAATTCTGAGATTTCCCATGTCCCATTTTTCTCCAATGCTTGTATTTCTTCCTGAACAGCAGTCTTCCATTCAGGTTGTTGAAGTGCTTCTTGGATGTTGGATGGGATACGATCATCTTCAAGAGAAGTGATGAACGCTTGGAAATTCTGTGAAAGCTTTCCATAGGACACATGATTACTGATTGGATGCTGAGTGCAGGATCTTACACCTTTCCTTAAAGCAATGGGTTGATCAAGATCATCAAGGTCATTATTGGAATTTAGATCATAAATTGTGTTACCTGGTTGTGAGTTTGGGTTGCTTGGATCCTGGTCCAATTCTTGGTTCTGCTCAGGTGGAGTGCTGTCCTCGGGCTCCTTTTGAGGAGGTTTCTCGGGCTTTTCCTTTAAATTTTTTCTAGAATAAACTATTACCTCTTTACTGCCTTGTGTAGTTGACTCAGGTATGACAGAAGGGACATCCAAGGAATTGTTTTCGGGGACAGAAAGAGTAGTATCTGTTTGAGGAGGCAGTGATGAACTCAAAGGAGAAGTAGTGCTGATTTCGGTTTCCCAGAATTGGAATTCATCTGTGGACTAGTTCTCCCCCTGAATTGCAATTTTGGGGTAGAAGGGTTGATTTTCGAAGAAAGTGACATCCATGGAAGTGTAGAATTTCTTGGTTGTTGGAGAGTAGCACTTGTATCCTTTTTGGTTTGGTGAGTACCCGAGAAAGATGCATTTAGTGGCTGTCGGATCAAGTTTACTACGTAGAGACTTATGGATGTGAACAAAAGCAGTACAACCAAAGACTTTGATTGGGATAGACGAGATTATTCGAGCGGATGGATATGCAGCGAGGAGGATTTGACACGGGGTTTTAAATTGAAGAATCCTAGAAGGCATTCGGTTGATCAAGTAGGTTGCTGTGAGTACAGCTTCACCCCATAATTGTTTAGGCACGTTTGAAGCTATCATGAGGGATCGTGCAACCTCCATCAAATGTCTATTTTTCCTTTCTGCAACTCCATTTTGTTGTGGAGTATCAATGCACGAGCTTTGATGTACAATGCCATTCTCCAGAAGATATGACCCAAGAGTGTTGTGATAGTATTCTCGAGCATTATCTATCCGAAGGACTTGAATTTTTGCCTGAAACTGCGTCTGAACCATGTTGTTGAAGTTTTCAAATATTTCCCTCACTTCTGATTTCTTCTTCATAAGGAATACCCAAGTCACTCGAGTGTGGTCATCAACAAAGGTGACAAACCATCTAGAACTTGTAATGTTGTTGATTCTAGAGGCCCCCCAAACATCACTGTGAATCAAGGAAAAAGGATGAGATGGTTTGTATGGTTGAATGGAATAGGAGTTGCGAGTATGTTTGGACAATTGACATATTTCGCATTGAAAATTTTTGGAATTTTTATTGAATAATGATGGATATAGTTTTTCAAGATAGGAAAAATTTGGGTGACCTAATCGGTAGTGCCATAACATAACAACACTATCCGTCTTGGTACTAGGGTTGGAAACTACACAAGCAGTCTTCATTGGTAGCCTTCGAATTTCCTCAGCTCTCACAAGGTAAAGTCCAGCACGCACCTCAGCATTGCCAATCCTCTTCCCAGAGTTCAAGGCCTGAAATTCACACATGTGAGGAAGGAATTTAGTAACACAATTAAGATCCTGTGTTAGTCTACTTATAGACAATAGGTTGCAATCCAATTTCGGAACATAGAGCACGGAGTGAAGAGTAATATCCTTGGAAATAATAACTGAACCTGTGCCGAATACCCTAGAAAGGGTTCCATCGGCAATTCGAACAGAGGAATTGTTATGGCAAGGAGTATATTCATGAAAAACCATGAGATTCCCAGTCATGTGATCTGAAGCTCCTGAGTCCACTATCCATGTAGTGTGATTTTCCTGTCTAACATTTAGGGCATGGGAAAAAATACCTTTCTGGGCTACAGATGTGGTACCAATAGTTGTTCTAGTTGATTGAAGAGTCTGTTGGAACATTTTCTGTAGTACCTCCAATTGCTCTTTGCTAAACGGTCTAGGATTTGAGCTAGTGCCAGATGTGTCTTCTTCGGCTGTAGCGGTGTAACCCCGACCTTCTCTGTTTTGCTGTGGCCGAGAAGGTTTCCAATCAGCAGGTTTACCGTGTAGATGCCAGCAAGTCTCTTTCGTGTGTCCAGGTTTTCTACAATGGTCACACCATGGACGATTCTTCTTCGTTTGGTGGTTGTTGTTGTTAGATTGGGTTCCTCGTGCAACTAGGGCTGAGTTCTCAAGATTTTTGGAGGAATTTTGGGTTCCCAACATCACTTTTTGTCTGCTTTCCTCTCTGCGAATTTCAGAAAAAACTTCCCTAACACTAGGTAATGGCTTAATACTTAGAACTCTTCCACGTACCTCATCTAAATTCTTATTAAGGTCAAGTAAAAATTTGTAGATGCGTTCCTTTTCAATGACCTTCTTGTATAGGAGTCCATCTTCGGGACACTTCCAAACCAATTCTTCATAAATATCGAGTTGTTGCCAATACCGTGTAAGGATATTAAAATATTCGGTAACAGTTGAATCTCCTTGTCGAAGATCCTGGAGAATACTCTTGATTTCGAAAATCGCCGAGGTATTATCGATGTTGGAGTAGGTCTCTCTAGCTGCATCCCATATCTCCTTTGCTGTGCCATAATACATGAAGTTTTCTCCTATGTCATTGGTCATAGAGTTAATTAACCAAGACATCACCATACTATTTTCCAACTTCCAGGTTCGGTATCCTGGATCATCTTCCTTCGGCTGAACAATGGCTCCTGTAAGGTATTCTTCCTTACCTTTCCCGCAGATGAAGATCCGAACAGACTGAGCCCATTGAATAAAATTCTGCCCATTGAGTTTATGACCTGTTATGGGAAGAATGATGCCGTCTGTGGTGCTGGCATTGCCGGAGTGAACTGCTTCAGGTCTGGACGTCACCTCTGAGTTTGATCCTTCCGTTCTGCTCTCCATGGAAAAAGATGATTTTTTTTTTTTATACGTGGTTCAGATCTGAATGCTCTGATACCATGAAGAAAATATTCTTCTTTTTTCTTTTTGTCAAAACTGAATACAAAGTGACCTATATATATACAAGTGGGATTCCTAATCTAAGCCATATAATATGCACAATCACTATCTCTAAGGAAACAATAACTAATTAGGAGAGATTCTCTCATCCATAAAAATAGAAAGTATCCTAACACAAGGAGAGATTCTCTCATCCATAAAAATAGAAAGTATCCTAACACAATCCTTCTAATCTTGGCACTTAATTACAAATCATAATCCCATATTTCCACAGAAAGCAATTGTATTAAAGCTTCTTAACTCCGGAAATCGCCATATCCGTTGTTAATAATGCAGTTTCTACATCTTTAATCCATCCTTCTAAGCCTTCTTTTCATGTCTACATGTTAAATCAAATCTTTTCTTCATAAAGACCTTAGTTGTCATTTCTATCTTCTTGTGTGTATTCATTTTTTAAAGTTTTATGTTGATAAGGTATGCTTTTGTTTTACACTGGCTATCTACTTACCATCACATTCCCTTTTTGGGCCAAGCTTTGTATGGATAAGGGCATCAAACACAACATTGGAGTTAAAAAAATCAGGGAATTTAAGTCCCTCAGTATCATTCCTCAAGATAATCACAAGATTTGCAACTACTTAGGGTTGACTACATGAATTATTTTATGTTATTACACTCTATCTGGGATCATATACTCTATTCATCATATCGTCTCTCTTGGCCTCTAATCATACTATTGTCTTTCTGCTCTTTTGGCTCTTTCAGCTAAAGTTGAATGGCTCCCTTCAGTTAGTTATAGGTTTCAACCCTCTTCGATAACTTCTCCTCTTCTAGTCTTGAATTATTGTTGCTTCTATCTTTTTGTAGTCCATTCACATTTTAAAAAGATTTATCTCTATCAAGGGTGATTGTATAATTTGCATGTTTCACATTGGCTACTCCTACCACAATATTGTTTTAGGCTATGTTATAAGACAAAACATGATACACAACCCTTGTGATGTTAAAAGTTCCTAGAAACATAATCTATTGGTATTGTTTTTACTCTTAATAGGAAAAAAAGTGCATCAATATTATTTTGATTTGTCTCTCTCTCTCTTTTTATACACACACACACACACACACACACACACACACACACACACATATATATAAACAATGATTTCATTGTATTGAAATATTAAGTAGAAAGAAGGATGAACAATCCTTCCTAGAAGTACACAATCCTTTGTACAAAAAATGATCAAATAGGCAGAAAGTGTATACTAGTTCAAAATGTCAAATCTAACTACAATTCACTAAGGTATAAAATCTCTGAATGCAATTTAAGAGAAGAATGAAAAATTCTTATTATTTTCAATAAAAAAAAGAGGAACATAGAAGCCTATTTATATACAACTATGTGTGTTAAATTCTAGCTACAAAATAGGTACTCACAAAAAGTACAATGAACTTCCTATAAACTAGGAATGAACTTTTTTAAAATACAACTAAGTAAAACTGAATTATCCTAACTATTTTTGCACTAAAATAGAATAAAACTAATACTACCTAAACTTCAAAAATCTTTAACACTCCCCTTCAAGCTGATTCGAAGATATCTATCTTTCCTAACTTGTTAATTAAACAATTAAATAATTAAACATCCCTTTATGAAGTCCTCTGGTTAGAACATCTGTTAGCTGTTCTTCAGTAGGGAGATAAGGTATGCAGATCACTTTGACTTCTAGCTTCTCCTTGATGAAGTGATGGTCCACATCAACATGCTTAGTTTTATCATGTTGAATTGGATTATGAGCAATGTTCATAGTTGAATTTTTTTCACAATAGAGCTTCATTGGCTTCTCACTAGGAATTCTTAGGTCTTCAATCAATTTCTTCAACCAAAGATGCAAACAAATACCATGAGTAGTTGCTTTGAATTCAACTTTAGTATTGCTTCTTGACATGGCATATTGCATCTGACTCCTATAAGTCATTACGTTTCTTCCTACAAAAGAACAATTTCCTAAAATAATTTTTTTTTGATAGGTAAATCAGAGGATATATTAAGAGTGCAAAAGGCGCATCATGGTACACACGAAGTATACAAGAAGGGCTTAAAGGCTTGCAAGAAGAGAAAAGGAAAAACAAGCAACAAACCTAGCCAAACAACCTAGAAAACCAAAACTGACCAACCACCTCACCAACCCCCACCGCTCTCAACATGCCAAAACAACCCTTATCTAGGACTAATAAATAAAAAAAAACCAACATTTTGAACCTAAAAGCAACCTCATGCAATGAAATCTATGACCCCAATACTCCTCCCCCTACATCTAACTAGCAATGGAAAGCTTTTGTAATTTACCAAGCACTTCAATTTTTGGATCTCACTCTCAAATTGGGAATTCGAGATTAGCTTCCTTTCCCCCTTGATACATAGACACCATGCCCATTCCTTGTCTCCATCTTCCTTAAAAGGGAGAAAATTTCCTTTTCGAAACCCTTGATAGGCATCCCCACAAGGCTACTAAAACTAGCCAACTTAGAAAAGAGACTGTTGGAAGGAACCTCCTCTTTTGATGGCTAATTGAAGGATTTCACCTCTAAAGACACTTGCACCTCAAATTCAACTACCAAATCCTTGCCTAAAGCACTTTCCACAATGATCTTTGGGTACTCTAAGTGAGACTTATCTTGAAGCATCATCTTGAGGGTTGGAATCCCACTCCCAAAGGTCTTTTACAAATCACTACCTTCAGTTGAGGATTTTTCTCCTAGTTGCGACTACCTCCCATAGACTGAAACAAAGGGTTACCGCCTTCTGGCAGCCTAACCACGAATGCAAAGAAGAAAAAGGAGATCCTGCCCTAAAGTAAAGAGTTTGGTCTACTTACAAAAGTTGATGCTTCTGTTAAGAGAATGTCATCAACTCCTGAAACCCTTTTTTTTATCCTTGAGACTTTGCATGAAGAATAGGATCGTCAATAAAGCCTCATCTTTCATTGTTGTTGCCTTTCTCTCCATTGAACATAGGATACTAAACACCCTTAGAGACCTTGTTAACCTTGCCCAATATCCCACTAGTGGGCTTAGAAGGCATCATGCTTGATTCACTTAAAAAAGATCTTGGCCCATCCTTGTTAGGCCCACTAGTGCTTGAACTTGGCCTATCCTTAACAAGCCCGCTAGCGCTCCCTTCCATATTAGGCGACCTCTTAGCAAATTTGGGTGAGCTCAAAAAGAATCCTTTAGCAAGACTAGGAAAATAAATCTTTTTTGACTGACATAAGCTCACTTTGAGTAAGCGAGGGCCACCCTTTGCCTTGTCTTTAGTAGGCAAAAAGCCCAATGACCCATCAAGGGCCTTAAAAGGACTCACATAGGGCTTAGAACCTGCTTTCCCAACCTGCTCCAACAAAAAGATGCTGCCACTTTCTCTAGAGAGTGCTTTTACCACCTTATAGTGCACAGAGGAACTCAACTCAGAACACGACACCTGTAAAGCCTCTTCTACATTCTTCTCTTCATCCTTCCTTACTCTCCCACCCGTGTGTGAACAAACCATACCTTCTTCCCTAACCTTTGAATCCTTGCACCTCTCTTTAGAGACCACTAACGTCATCTATGGTGGGATCTCCCCACCAAAGCTAAATATAAAAAACTTTGTCCTATCCACTACATGCAGTTTTTCTGACACCTTCTACTTGTTGGACTTTACAAGGATCTTAGCCACATGATGCTTCTCCATCGCCTCCTCATCTATAGCCAAAAACAACCACATGCATTGCCAAATTGCCTCAAGGTATATGATAGATCGCCTCAAGGTGTTCATTTGGAGGGTGTATGAATTAGCTCACAACACTCACTAAATAAGGTATATATGGCCAATTATGAGAGAGATATATTAGTTTTCCCACAAACTTCTAATAGTGTTCTTTGCCAGCACACTTACTCTCTTTTAGTAACCATAATTTGCAAATAGGATCAATTGGCGTCTCGGTTGGTTTACACCCTAGAAATCTAGATTTTTTGGAGCAAATCCAGTGTATAATTCCTTTGTGACACAAAAATACCTTCCTTTGATATGGCAAACTCCATTCCTACAAAGTACTTCAAGGTTTCCGGATCCTTGGTCTCAAACTCTTTAGCTAAGAAATTCTTCAATCTCTCCAATTTAGTTGGATTATCTCCAGTAAGGATGATATCATTCACTTACACTATTAGTATAGCAAGTTTGCCATCACTAGAATGATTGTAGATGAGAGTATGATTTGTCTGGCTTTGTGAGTACCCAAACAATTCCTCCAAGTCCAAATAATCTTACACCATATTGCTAATGCTGCTAGGTATTGTAAGAAAACATGAGTTATAGACTCTTCACTCACCCTGCACATAACACAACATTTTGGGTTGAGTATGTCGGTGTTATTCTCAAGATAATGATGAAAAATGTGTAAATTTTTTGCATTCTGTGAATAGGGTATGAAAATTTTGATAAAATATGAAAAATATTATTAAAATACAAATAATGCGATTTGACTATGAAGGATGTGATCAAAATAGAAAAATGTGATTAGAATACAAAGTATGATTAAGTTGTGAAAAATATAATTAGTGTAGAAATAATGTAATCAAGGCACAAAAAATATAATCAAGATATGAAATGTTATTATGGTAAGAAAAATGTAATTATGAGTTTAAATGATGTGATTAGGGTTCTAAAAAAAAGTGATGGGGGCATGAACAACTTGACTAGAATATATAATCGGAGCACAAAAATATGACCAAAATGCAAAAATTTGATGAGGGAAGAACAATGCAACCAATGTTGGGACCATGCAACCAAGGTGTCAAAAATATTAAGATCCAAAAATCAACTGTTCAACCATTTCTCATTTTTGATCCTCTAAATTTTAAAATAATTCTCACTTGTTTTATTTTATTTTAGTCATTTTTTATTTTGTTGATTAATTAATTCCATTCCTCATTTTGTTTAACTGCTATACCTAATACTACCACCTAAATAAATTACCGTGCCAAATGGAATAAACAATATGTCTCTCAAAAAAAAAAAAAAATAAATAAATAAAAAAAACCCCACCTAAATAAGTTACTATGCCAAATGGAATAAACAATATGTCAAAGACAACCAAATTAGTAGGTACATGTAACTCCATCAAATCATTTGTCAATGTGTTTCTTTGAAAGCTTTTGTCAATTATGCAAGATTATTAGTTACAAATCTAATCCTTTATTCTAATTTAGAGTGTCGTATAATTTCATTTTCCTCAATAAACTATTTCTTTTTGTACATCATCGTTAACCTCAAGTCAATTGCATAAATAGGTATTGCAGTAAAGAGCAATTGCTCATCAATCCGGGCTGTATTATCATGAGATTCTTTTTCTAATTCCTTCCTTATTGGTCCAAGAGATTTCTCTTTTAAGTCAGTTGGAACATGAGAACATAGTTCGGTATTATGGCACAGACAAGGTATGTTTTTTACATCTTGAGTCAGCTTCTTTGGTTTTCTTGTAACATATCATTCTTGGAATGAGCCACATTGCATTTTGTCACCTATAGCAAACTAGAATAATTTTTTTGTCATTTTTGTGCCTGATCCTTGAGACAATCTATAAAGGACAGTTACAAACATAATGTTGCAACTTGAAATGATAATACTTTTATATTATAATATCATCACCTGCGGTTATTTATTCCAGTTCTTCAGAGTCTTAATAGACTCCCTTCCTGCTTCCACAGTATCTGAAAATGATACTGCTGATGGGAAGAGGACATATTTGTAATTCAATCCAATACATGAGATTCAAAGTGAAGTAATCATGCAAAGAGCCAGTGAGAATAATAGAAAAATCCAGTAACTAATTTTAATTAAAACCATGTATTTATGGGGCATTAGCCTACATATGAGATTTAATCAAACTAAAAATCTCCCTGCTAAGAGATTTACTCCTCAGTAGTCATAAAATAAAATAAAAGGATAAAACTGAAATATTTAGAAGATGGGTCCATTCATTTAAGATTTAAGTTGACCTGGTCCTTCCTTAACACAGATCTGGACCTTTCAAGTGGTGCCACAACCTCAAAAATCCACGAACATGTGTTGTTTCTATGTAAAAAATTCTCTCATGATTCACCTTTAGTAATGTCAAATATATTGTTAGGATTTTGAAGAGTTGGAATTTGTAATATTTTGCAATTCCAAAACTATGAAATTTGGGTGATTTTTATGGTCAAATTCAAAGAAGCTCTAGATATCAATTTTTGTATAAACATCTAAGATTTTGAAGATTGAGTTCAATTTGAGCAAAACTGTTGGATTCCTCATGACTAAGGGTATGCTTAATTTGAAATTTTTACCTTTTAGATCTAAAACGATAGGCTTCAGTTTTCAAGGCTCTCTCCTAAAATTAAACTGAGTCCAAATACAAGTATTATTCTTGCCTTTTTTAGAAGAAAAAATATCTATTTTTTTTTTTAAATATTTTTTGGGCCTCAAACTTTAAAAAATGGGCTAAGTGATTGTGAAACGGGCTGGTGAATCCAATTGGCATCCACTTGATGGATTGAGGTTTACCTCAATTGATAAAGGCACATGAGTTAGCTTTTTAAAGAGTTCAGCTTTTGTTGAAACTTACCTATTGGAGCCCCATACAAACCTTACTTCTTATGTCTCTACAGTACATATTTTTAGGGTGCATTTGGTTTGGGTTTTGGGGGTGTAACTATGGAATGATATTGCTTTTTCTCATGATTAAGTAATGAAAACTTAATAATAAAAAAATAAAAAAAATAAAAAAGTGGATGCTAACTAAATGCCAATTCTCAAACAATTTTTAAGACAACTAAACATTAGAATGAGAACAAACTTGATGGGAATTGCGGATTCCCAACTTCAACCAGATATTAGAATGAAAATCTTATATCCACTATATTTCTAGAGATATATTTTCATTCCTAAGTATAGATGCCAATGAATTGACCAAGCCCTTCGGATTTTAAAAAGAGGATCTTTACAGATTTCTAGAGCCAAGAGACAAATATTTGCAAAAAGAATCGAAAAGGGGAGCTTTGTAGAGACAAGTTAAAAGTGGAAAATATGTGGGGAAGAAGGGGGATGATTATCTTGTAACATTAAGGATGGCTACGATGTTGGGTTATGGAAAGCTGTCTGGTAGGCTTGGGATTTCCCTAATAGTAGAATTTCCTTCTTTGTAAGGAATGGGGGAAGGGTAAAATTTGGAAGGATAGGTGGTGTGGGGATGGACCCTTATGCTTTTTCTTTTCTAGCTTAGTATAATTTAGAAAAGAAGATTGGGAGGTAGAGTTATGGGATTGGACAAGTGAGAGGAGCCATTGGAACCCTTGTTTTTCTAAGAATCTAAATGATTGAAAGATGGATGGTGTAGAACAATTCTTCTCTAGATTGCAAGGCATAATAATGAATGGAATGGTATTGCTTCCTATGTAAAGTTGATGAGGAATCCATTGATCACATTTGGCTTCACTATGTTATGACAAGGGCTCTTTAGTAGTTGCTCTTCTCTTTGTTTAGCGATTCTTGGATTCTACTTGCCATAGCAAGCGAGGTTCTTTTAGGTTGGCATGACTCCTTTGTGGGAGGAAGATAAAAAAAGATTTGGAACCCTGCCTCATCATGCATTTTTTTTGGATGGTTTGGAAAAAAAGGAATTGAAGGTTGTGTGAAAACAAGGGGCAATTAGTCCATTCTTTGAAGAGTCTTTTCCTTAGCAATATATTGTTGTGGCTAAAGAGGTGCATGGATGAAGACTCAATGTCTTTAATAGATTTTCTTGATTGGTTGGGTTCTTGCTAAGGGGGGTAGTTTTTGTTCATCCTTTAGAGCTTATTGTATGTGGGAGAAAGTGGTAAAAAATTCTTATTCAATCAACTGTTATAATCATAATTTATATCCTATATTTACAAAGAAATTTAAGGAAAAAAAATAAACTAAGAATCCTTATAAATTAGGATAATCCTTATAAATCAAATATTATTCTTCCTAATATAATTTACAATTATGCACACTTTCCTAATTTAATTTATAGCTATGTACAATTACATAAATATATACAAGAGACCCCAATTAGGAAAATTTAGATTTATAACACTCCCCTTTAAGATGGCGAATAGATATTATCCATGCCCAGTTTGCCTATAATTGCTTGAAATGTTGTGCTCACCAAACCCTTGGTCAAAACATTTACAAATTGTCTATTTGACGACACAAACGGAGTGCAAATTAACCCACTTTCTAACTTTTCTTTTATGAAGACAACCTCAACATGCTTTGTCCGGTCATGTTGTAGTGGATTATGAGCTATGTTTATGGCTGATTTGTTATCACAATACAACCTCATGGATCCTTTCCATTTAATTCATAGGCCCTCAAGAATAATTTTAAGTCATAATAACTCACAAATTCCTTGTGCCATTGCTTTAAACTCTGCCTTTGCACTAGACCTTACCACAACTGGTTGTTTTTTACTCATCCAAGTCACTAAGTTTTCTCCAAGAAAGGTGTAGTAACCTGATGTTGATCTCCTATCTGCCATTGATCCAACATAGTCAACATTCATATAGGCTTCAAGGAACAAACCCGTACCTTTTCTAAAGAGAATTCCCATTCTTGAGCTACCTTTAAGATATTGTAAAATCTTATAAACAGCTTCTAAGTGGACCTTATTCGGATTGTGCATAAACTGACTCACTACACTCACAATATAGGCAATATCTGGTCTTGTGTGTGACAAATAAATCAATCGCCCCACTAATCTTCGATACATGCCTTGATCCACTCCTTTGTCTTCCAATGCTTCCCCAAGCTTATGATTTGCTTCAATTGGAGTCTTTATCGGTTTACATCCAAGCTTTCCTGTCTCCTTAAGCAAGTCAAGGATGTATTTGTGGTTTGAAACAAAAATACCCTCTTTTGACCGGGCCACTTCAATTCCTAAAAAGTACTTTAGTTTGCCCAAATCCTTTATCTTAAACTCTTTTGCAAGACATTGCCGAAATGCCTCTTTTTCTTTTGGATCATTCCCGATCACGATTATGTCATCAACATATACTAGTAACGTTGTAACTCCCCCTGATATCGAAATGTTTAATGAACAAAGTGGGATCTCCTTGACTTTGTTTAAACCCTAGAGATAACATAACCTTTGTTAATCTTCCAAACCATGCTCTAGGAAATTGTTTCAATTCATACAATGCTTTCTTCAACCTACATACCTTATTCTTGTCTAAACTTTCCCCAAAACCGGGAGGAACTTCCATATAAATCTCTTCATCAATTTCACCATAGAGAATGACATTCTTTACATCAAATTGTTGTAAATTCCAATCAAAATGAGCTGCCAAAGATGATAAAATTCTCATTTTATTCATCTTTGCTACCAATGCAAAAGTTTCTTGAGAGTCTGCTCCATGTGTTTGTGTATACCCCTTTGCGACTAACCTTGCTTTATATTGTTTAAGGGATCCATCAGCCTTGTATTTAACTGTAAATATCCACTTGCAACCCACTACTTTCTTCCCTTTTGGTAATTCCATAATTTCCCAAGTCCCATTCTTCTCCAATGATTCCATCCCAACTTTCATAGCTTGTTTCCATTTCCCATTAAGTGCCTCGATTAAGGTTTGTGTAATTGGTATGGAATTTATTTGGGTAAGAAAGGCTTTATGAGATGGTGAGAATTTTTCACATGACACAAAATTGGACAATGGGTGTTGCGTGCATTTACGTGTACCTTTCCTAATGGCAATGGGAAGATCAACATTAATGTCAACATCATCATGTGAGTCAAGAGGAGCAATATAATTATGTACCTTATTTCTGAGAGTTGGTTTGAATGTTTGGACTTGCATGGGTCTAGGTTCAGTCGCCCTCTTCCTTGAATAAACTTGTAGTGGCTTTGTGGTAATAGGTTCCGACTCCTTTTCTTTTGTTCCAACATCTCAAAATAGGGCAGGTTTTAGCTATTTTGGGATTGTTGTAGCTATTTGAGGTGTGTTGGAAATTTCTAGAACTTTTTCATGACTTTCATACTCTTTTTGGGTTCCATTTGAAGGTTCGGATGGGGAAGATTTAGGAAACTCAAGCAAGAACATGTCCTTATCTTCCAAAGATGATGTCTCCCCTTGAAGATAAGGAATTGAAAAATATCCCTTTGTTTCTTCAAAAGTGACATGCATGGAGACAAAAAAAAAAAAAATTAGTTGGAGGATGGAAACATTTATATCCTTTTTGTGTTGATGAATATCTAACAAAAACACACTTTAATGCTCTTGGATCCAACTTTCCTCGATGATAAGCATGAATATGAACAAACACGGGGCACCCAAATACTTTAGGAGGAAGCTTACTCGATGTATTGAATTGAAGAAAGAATGTTGTGAGCATTTATATAAGACTCTTTAAACCCAAAACTCGAGGAGAAACCCTATTTCTTAAATAAGCAGCTGTAAGAACGACCTCCTCCCAACAGGTTTTTGGAACATTTTTTTGAAACAAGAAAGCCTTAGTAACATTTAGTAAGTGAATATTTTTTCTCTCGGCTACTCCATTTTGTTAGGGTGAATCGACACATGAAGACACATGAATAATTCCCGCTTTTTGAAAATAAGATGAAAGTGTTTGATTGAAATAATCCTTTGCATTGTCCAATCTAACACATTTTATTGACACCCCAAATTGATTTTTGACCATATTATGGTAATTTGGAAAAACAATGCTCAAATCCGACTTTTGTTTTAAAAGGAAGATCCAAGTAACACAGGGTATAATAATCAATAAATGAAACAAACCAACAAGCCCTCGAAATATTAGAACTCATGATGGCCCCAAATGTCACTGTGAATTAAAGCAAAAGGAAATTATGATCTTTTGTTGCTCAAAGGAAATGGGACATAATGATGTTTTGCAAATTCGCTAACATCACCATGAAAAGTGTTTACATCAATATTCTTAAAAAGCAAAGGGAACATGACCTTAAGTACATTAAATGAAGGGTGGCCAAGTCAAAAGTGATAAAGCTAAATTTAGTCTTTATTTGAAGAAGAGGGTTTAGATAAAAAAGAAAGAGGTAGTTGATTCCCATTGCCAACATTGCCACTACTTGTATCAAGGTAGTAGAGTTCCTTTTTTTCCTTAGCATGCCCAATCATCTTTCCCAAAACTCGGTCCTGAAAAACACAATGAGTAGGGTAAAAGATAAGACTACAATTTATATCTTTTGTGAGTTAATAAATGGACACAAGTTTGGTTGAAAGCTTGAGAACATGTAAGACATTTTTAAGACTCAAGGAAGGGTTTACATTGACTATTCCTGAACCTGTAACAATAGCTAAAGACCTATCAGCAATAGTTATTTTCTTATTGCTAGGACATGGGATATATGTGCCAAATTTTTCTGATGAATGTGCCATATGCTTAGTAGCTCTTGAATCAATGATCCAAGAGCTTGAAAGGGACATAGCCAAGACACTAAAAGCATGAGAGAAAGGAAACTTACCTGAATGTGTGAGAGAGCAAACACCTATAGGTTTCTCCAATGAACCCAAAATTTTTTTCAGCTTTTCAATGTCCTCCTAATTCAATTCTCCAAGTTTCATGTTACTGCACTTTGATTGTTCCTCTCTAGAATTATTAGCATCAGCTACATACACTTGGCTTCGCTGTTGTCCGCCTTTAAAACCACTAGCACGGTTGATACCCACAGTTTACCATGAAGTTTCCAGCATGTCTCTTTCATGTGCTGCAGTTTTTTTACAATATGTGCACCAAACATTGTCCTTATTCTTAGAAAAATCACATCTGCCACTGTCATTACTGCCACCTTGTCTCGGGTTTAGGCCTTTGAAATTACTATCTCTTGGTTTTGATGCAACAAAGTTGAGAATCAATCGTAACACCTCATCATCCTTCCTCAGCTCGAATAATGGAGAACACCTCATTAATGGATGACAAATCTTTCTTTCCTAAGACTTGAACTCGAACTTGATCACATTCAACATTAAGGCCAACAAGAAACTTGAAAATCTGCTCCCTTCCAACAAACTGTCTTAACATTGCAGCATCTTCACTACATTTCATTTGAAGATTTTGGTAATAATCCATTTCTTGCCAAAGACTTTTCATGAGAATATAATATTCAATGATTGATCTTGTTCCCTGTTTAGTGGTTGAAATTTTTTGCTTAATTTTATTGATTTGAGCCGCATCACATACTTTAGAATAAGTTTGTCTTATTGTCTCCCAAATCTCTTTAGCTGTGGTGAAAAACATATAAGTGCCACTAATTTCAGGCAACATAGAATTCCATAACCATGACATGATCATGGAATCCTTTTATCCCATTGGTTGAACTTCGGATCTTTAGGCCATGGACTTAGATGACTTAGTTTGCCTTTCTCTTTCAAAAAGGTTCACAATAGTTGAGACCATTGGAGATAGTTTCGGCCATTCAACTGATGCGCTGAATTGATATTATGTAACTCTCCAATGGTTTGATGAGGCAAAGTTTCACCAAAGACGGCTATGGGTGTGGCAGAAGTCTCAGACATTTCAAACATGGTGAAATCCCAAAAATTGCAGGTAGAGATTGAAGCAAAAGAACTTGATTCATGCTTGGCAATCTAGCCGGGTCATTTAATCAAAAACATTTATAAAACCTATGACCTCATACTAGTGTAGCAAAGCTACTATAGTATAGTGGCTCTAGGGTCGAACTCTGGGATGGGTTTTCATTCTACCAGTGATATACTCGAGATTAGAAATTGAATTTAATGATTTCCTTTATCAAAAACTTAAAGTTTAAAAGAAAATAAAATTTGTTTTAAAAGTGTTTGAAACTAAATTAACATAAACTAATTAAAAATGGAAGAAAGAAAGTTTCTCAGAGCTAAGGATTGCTAGGATCAAGTTTAGAATGCAAAGTGGAAAATTCCGGATTTTTCTCCTCGCATTGGGGATTTAACCTATAGTTATTTCCCGAACCGGTATAGGTTTAACAATGAAGATTTAATCCATAAAAGGTCAATAGAAATGGTAGTCAAGGTCCATTAATGGCTTTAGACACTATGGGTCTTCACCTTGAACCACTTTCCAATGGCTCGTACATGATAACTAATGGACTAATATGGATCTAGCAATAAGCATCCACAGAGACCTGAAGCTTACCATGTATTGGCCATTCAAAGTGATTCTAAGGGATTTAAAGCAAAACTTTGGATTTAAAAGCCATTTATGAACTTCAACTACCTGTATTTAAGGCACGAGCGTTTTCCACCTTTGCATCTGGACTTTTCACCTAGCTTCCTTCACTCTAAGAAACCAAGAGTTTAGCCTCTCATCCTCTGAGAAAACATCCTCAGAGGTTGTTTGGCTTCCAAGAAAAAGAAAATAGTAAAGAGAAAATAGAAAACGAGAGAGCTCTGTATATTTCTAAGTGTTAAGCATAACACGTGTGATACCTGTCTTCAAGAGGTGATTTCCACCCCTTATATAGTTTTTACAAAAGCAAAGCTTGTGATTGGCTTGTTACAAGGAGAAGAAAGGAAATTACATCAAAAAATACTTAAGAAAATATCTAAAGTGGAGTCGGCAAAAACAGAGGAGAATTCGCACCACGCATGGGGTGTGCGAAATTTTCGCACACCTGAAGGGGGTGTGCGAGTGGTGTGCGAGTTTTGCACACCATTCGCACACCTTTCGCACACCTGGAGCAGTTGTCTTCCGAAGGCCATATCTTCCTCGTTTCAGCTCCAAATCGTACACGGTTTGAAGCATTGGATTCTTGACTTCCTGATCTTTGAAATGGTATATAGCATGTAGAAAATGGACTTCGGGAAGTACTCCAAAAGTGCCAAAGAAGACTGCAGCTGCTGTCCTCTGTTTTCCTCCTTGCTTCTCTTTGCTTCTCTTTGCTTTTCTTTGCTTTTCTTTGCTTTTCTTCTTTGGTTGGCTTGTCTTAATGATCCAAAAAGATGTCAAAACACTAAAACTAGCCACAAATATGATTAGAAGTCATTGCTAGGTCCTTAACATGCCAATTGGAATAAAGATGAAGAATTACTACACAAAAGTGCTTAAAACATAATGACTTGAAGGTGTAAAATAGCACTTTTTGGGTAGTAATCAGAACTTATGAAAGATGAAAAATGAAATAAACAAAACACACAACAATGAAGGCTGAAAGAATTAGGCTTGAAATCTTCAACAATGAAGGCTGAAAAACTTGAACTAAAATCAACAATGAAGGTTGATGAAGAATGTCCAAAGTGGCTCTGATATAATGTGGGAGAAAGTGGTAAGAAATTCTTATTCAATCAGCTGTTACAATCCTAATTTATATCCTATATTTACAACGAACTTTAAGGAAAAAAATAAACTAATAATCCCTATAAATCATGACAATCCTTATAAATCAGGGATTATTCTTCCTAATCTAATTTACAGCTATATACACTTTCCTAATTTAATTTACAGCTATATAAAATTACATAAATGTATACAAGAGACCCCAATTAAGAAAATTCAGATTTCTAACATTGCATATGTTCTGTGTACCTTTTTTTATTTTTTCCCTATGGGTAAAATATGAGAATATATTAAAGGAGGCAACAATGCACAAACGTAATATACAAAAAGCGCTCAAAGTTAGAATGAAAGCAAAGAGTGTGCATGGGAAAACCAACCAGACACACCACCTAACACCCCAGAAAATCAGATTGTTCCTAGCCAACTCTCAAGCTCCCAAAAAGTGTCCTGTGTACCTTAGGTGAGCTCTTTCTTTGGGCGCTTTGTTATATAATATTATCATTGCCTATCAAAAGAGCACCATCTTATGGCTTTCTTCAACCCATGGGTTATATAATTCACTGTGTAAATGATCAATGGCTAAATTTTTCTTTTTCTTTTGGGGGAATTTTTGTCTTTCATGTTGTCATTTAAGTATTTCTTCCTTTATGATCTGGCTCTAATTTTCCTTCTTTATGCACTTGATCTTTCCAGGATGACTCTAAACTTTATATCTTCCTTGAGCTTGTGACGAAAGGTTCACTTTTAAGTCTTTATCTAAAGTATCATTTGCAAGAAAGCCAAGCCTGGGCCTACACAAAGCAGATTTTAAATGGTTTGAGATATCTACATGAGCAAAATGTAGTTCACAGGTGATACAAATGATCTTACTGCTTAATTATTTGGTCATATTCATCTTTGCATTTATCTATATATTTATTTCTGTTTTCTTGTTTTCTCAGCATTTCTTTTTGATGTATTGCTTTGAACATGTTTTGATTATTTCCATTCTCTTGCCTTAGCCACCAAGATGTTGAATTAATGTGCATGAACTACACAATACCTGGATGCACAACTTGCTTATTTAGAGAAAATCGGTTCACTCTATTGTGGAAGTTTTCTTGTTTCTTCGATTTATTTATTTATTTCCCATCCTTGCTGTAGTGTTTCCAAATTGAAATTCTCAATCTTATTGGAGAGTGTAGTTGTTTCCATTTGCTAATTAGAGTTATTGATGATTTTATATTTTGTTTTACAGTGTTATGATGCCAGAAATAGGCCAGATTTAGCTGAGAATGGAAAAGGGAACACACACACACACACACACACACACACAGTGGACATATGTTCACCTCTGATGACACATTTATACTTTCTCTGACATGATAATTGTACTTGCCCTCTTTCAGAAAAAAACAAAAGAGGAAAAAAGGAGTTGAGGGCATGGATGTTAATCATCATCATTTTGACATAACTGTAATGAGATCAATTTCTATTCAAAGCCTTTTGAGAATATCTTGAAGTTGTTCTGTGGACTTAACATTTTGAGTGATAATTAAGTATAGAGCATAGTATATCCTAATAAGCTATTCCTCTCCTAAAATATACCGTTTTTTATATTTCAAGTTGTGATTTGGTTTATCCTATAACAACTTCATTTGTGAAATAACTACAAGGAACCCCTTCTCCATCTCTATTTGAGTTGCATCATGCAGTTAGCTGCATTAAACATCAATTTGTATTATGTCAATGTTGGGTCTTGCTTGCATCCACATCTACCTTTTTACTTTCCTAGGTGGCTGCATTTTATTTCCCTTCAATGAGTGAATTATAAGAGGAAGAAGCACTTTCTCTCTCATTTAGTCTATCTGTCCCTCTCTCTGCAAAGAATCTCATCTCCATTTGACTCATTCTCAATCTCCCTTCATAGGAACTTTTGAACCTTGAAATGGAATTGAAAATTGTTTGATATCTCTCTCTCTCTCCCATTCTCCCTGCCCTTATTTCTCACTCTCCCTTGGCCCCTTTCTTTCCCTATTTACTCATTTTCAACCTCCCTTCATAGGAAATTCTGAAATTTGAAATGGAATTCCTTTCCTGCTCTCACTATGCCCTTTGCTTCCCCAATTCACTTATAGATTCATTCTTAATCTCCCTTCATAGGAACTCTTGAAATGTCAAATGGAGTAAAAAAATTTTGGATCTCTCCCTCTATCCTGCATGCTTCCTCAGCCCCCTCCCTCTTCCTTTGCCACTACCTTCTATTGACTCATTCTCAATCCCCCTTCATAGGTGTTTTTGAACCTTGAAATGGAATTGAAATTTTTTGGATCTTTCCCTCCCCTTCTTGCTCCCCCTCTCTTCCTCTTCCCTCATTGACCTGTTCTCAATCTCTTTTCAAGGGAACTTTTGAACCTTGAAATGGAATTAACAAATTTCTTGGCTCTCTTCCTCTCCCCATTCCCTCCGTTTCCTTCCCCAACTAGCTTAATTTTAATCTCCCTTCATGTTTTGAACCATGAAAAGCAACTCCTCTATCTCTTTTTCCCCTTCCCTCCACCCCCTCATTTCCTTATTGATTCATTCCCAATCTTCCCTATAAGGAACTTTTGAACCTTGAAATGGAATTTAAAAATTTTGGATCTCTCCTCCCCTTTGTCCTAACCTTTTTTTCCTCTCTCCCTATTGACTCATTCTCAGTCTTCCTTAATAGGAACTCTGGAAACTTGAAATGAAATTAACAAACTTTTTTCTCTGTCTTCCCCATCATCCTCTCTTCCTTTGATTAGCTCAATTTGATCTATGTTCATGTTTTGAATCATGAAAAGAAGCTTATTCCTCTTCTCCCCCAGCTTTCCTTCTCTTTCTTTTCCCTTTCCTTCCATTCCTGGCTGCTTTGATCATAATCTCACTTCATGAGAAATTTGGAACCATGCCGAGCAATTTCTCTCTGTGCGGCTATGCCTTCCCCCTTTCCACCGCAACTCTCTGTCCATTCCTCCTAGTGCAACTGACTCCACCCAATCTTCTTGTATGGAAACTTTTGAATGATTAAATGTTTCTCTCTCACTCTCTCCTGTCTTATCCTTGCATAATGTAAACATAGTATTACCTCACTTCCTTGCTTCCATCCTGCAGTGATTGACTCAATCTCAATCTTCCTTCATGAGAACTTTTGAACACTTACATCTCTCTCTCTCTCTCTCTCTCTCTCTCTCTCCCTCATGTTGTCCTTGAATAAGTAAACATAGTACTTATGGAGGGAAATACAAGTTCTAAATCTATGTTGTTTCCACCATAGTCGACTACAAATCTCCAATCAAGTTCGCTAAATGACTGTCATACAACCAAAGGAGCAAGTGTTGTGTCAATAGTGTGGCTTAGAATAGCAAATATCTATTGGGTGAGGTGTAACTGCAATGCTTTTGTGCAATAATCACAAGGATAGAACTATGGATTTGTGTGTGTGTGTGTGTATGTATGTTGGGGGGTGGAGAATATGAAAGGAAGATTTGAAAGCACAATTTTCTGAGTATTTTTCTTAATTATAGATATTTTTTTTTTGTTCTAAGAGTAATCTTTTCTCTTTCATTTTCAAGGGATATCAAATGTGCTAATATATTGGTGGATGTACATGGATCTGTGAAAATTACAGATTTTGGATTGGCAAAGGTTGTTTCCTTCAGTAGAGCTACAATCTTCATTGTTTCTAATTGCTGAATGATATAACATAATATTTCTGGTTGTTTATCTTCTTAGGCAACCAAATTGAATGATGTAAAATCTTGTAGAGGGACACCATTCTGGATGGCCCCAGAGGTTTGCTTCCTTCCTTTTGATATCTTCATTTTTATGAACAATTCATGTTCTGAATTGGATTGAGAACTATATTTACTCAACTGTCTTTCAGCATGCTTGTGATGCAGTCCCTAGAACCATCTTTAGTAAGTGATTTATGCAGAAAAAGAAGTGATATAACTCAACTAAATTATGGAGTAGTTCAGTTGTTTCTTGGAAAATCTGTTTCTATCAATTAATTGATTAGTTTTTATTTTTTTTGAACTGTTGCTCGGAGCTAAGGGAGACTTAGCTGATGTCATCTCTTATTTGCATTTTTCTATCAATGCATTTAGATTTGCCATCATGTATGAGGTGTTAATAATTCCACACAACTAGCTACCAATGCACTCGCGTTAGTAGATGTATGGAACTACAGAATTCTCATATTAGTCTGAATTGGTGATTCCTTTTCTGAGAAGTGGAAGCCTTGGCTTCATTATTTGTTATGGGAAAATCAGTCTAATACAAAAAGATTAATAAAAGGATTATGCAGTTAGGTCCTAGTTAATTTACTCCATTGCCATCCTTATAACCAATCTTATTTACAATGTTTTTTTTATTTTTTTATTTTTTAGATTTTAATTTAATATTTTTTTGTTTCTTTTAAAAAAAAAATGTAATTCTTAATTTTTATATTTTGTGATAGATAATATGTTTTTTTCGCTTTTTTCTTTTCCCTTTTTTTTGGGTTCTTATTGGTACTCTGAACCTTGAAGCTCTCACATCCTCCCCATCTAATCCCTTGAGGCCTTGCCACCTGATTAGGCCCCTTAAGATCAACCAATGAGGTAATTGGTCCCACCAAGCCTATAATCAATCTTTTTATTGCTTCCTACATTTTGCAATCTTTTATCAAATTTGTTCTGAAGTTGGAGAGCTATCAGTTTTAGTCATGGAAAACATATATTCATATTAAAGTGTAAAAAATTTACTAACAAGTGAGGCAAGCATTAGGAAAATTATTCATCTCTAAAGGGGGAGGTTAACTCTCATCAAGAGCACTTTATTTAGCATTCCTATTTATTTTATGTCTTTGTTCCATATTCCGAGGATAGTCAGATTGAGGTTGGAGAAAATTGAGAGGGATTTCCTATGGTGAGGATGAGGATTGGAGAAAAAGATACATCTTGGGAAATGGTCCATTATGTGTTTGGAGAAAAGCAAAGGCAGGTTAGGGGCTCAACATCTCTATATTAAATAAGGCGCTTTTGTGCAAATGGAGTTGGTGGTATGCCATTGAAAGAGGTGCCTTTTAGACATGATTGATTAGTGGCAAATATGGAGAGGAAGTGGGTGGGTGGTGTTTTGGTGAAGTTAGAGTTGGGTATGGAGTCGGGCTTTGGAAATCCATTAGGAAGAAATGAAACACTTTCTTAGGTTTTTTTTTCCTTTTGTAGCGGGTAATAGGAGGAGGATGATGTTTTGGATGGATAAGTAGGGATGAACCGTTGTGTGTTTCCTTCCCTTCTTTATATACCTTAGGTGTTGCAAAAGAGGCTTGGGTGGCAAATCTTTGGGTTCAACATGAGGAGAGAGGTCATTGAAACCCTTGTTTCTCATGTTCTTTGAATGATTGGGAAGTGGATGAAGTTGAGGATTTATTTTTCAAGTTGCAAGGAAAAGCAATTGATAGAGAGGGGGAAGATAAGTTGGTGTGAATGAACTTGTACAATAATAAGTTCTCTGTGAGTCATTTATATGTCGATTTGGAATTGGGGGGGTTGTGTTATTTCCAAGGTGGGTAGTTTGGAATTCATGGGTCCCTTCGAAAGTTGACTTTTTTGCATATAAGAAGATTTGGGGAAAAGTTTTGGCTTTAAATCAGCTTCAAAAAAGAGGGTAGTCTTTGGTCAACAGGTGTTTTCTTTGCAAAGAAGAAGAATCCATTGATCACATCCTCCTTTGTTTTTCTCTAGTTAGGATTCTTGGGCAATTGCTGTTTGATCTCTTTTGTATTCATTGGGTGCAAGTTGCTACAGTAAAGGCAACCCTTTTAGGGTGACACGGTTCTTTTGTGGGCAGAAGGAGGAAAAAAGTTTGGAGAGCAACTCCTTTATATCTATTTTGGATGGTTTGAAAGGAAAGAAATCTTAGTCGTTTGAGAATAAGGAGCATTCAACTCAGTTTTTGAAGACAGTTTTTTTTAAGAAATTTGTTTTCTTGGGTAAAGTTGTAAATAGAGATTGATTATACGTCTTTACTTGATTTTATTGAGTAGCTGGGTTCTAGTAAAGGGAAGGGGTTGTTTTTTCATTTCTTTTTTTTTCTTTTATTTTTTTGGGGGTTTTTTCTCATTTTTGTTTTTTCTTTTATTTCTCCTCCACTTTCTTTCTTGCCTTCGTCTTTCTTTTAACTCACTTCCTCTACAACCCAACAAATATGGCAGCAACCATACACAGGAAGAGAAATTTGATGCTTGGAAAAGGAGTTGGTAGTAAGGATGTGCTCAAGTCCCTTGGGTTGGGTCAGCACTTATTCTAAGCTCAAGTTCATTTTCTCAAGTCCAACCTTAAGGGTATGTTCGGTTGTTGGAAAATACAAAGAAAAGGAAAAAAAATATTAAGAAAAATGTTTTATTTTATTTTATTTTATTTTTATATTTGGTTTTCATATGAAAATTATGTAAAAAAAAAAATCAAATATAATTAAAACTAGCTAAAAATTTATGTGTTTTCTAAGTATTTAAGTTTTATATCAATTACTTAAATTAAGTTAAATAAACTTGAAGTAGCAAATAAAAAATAAATTTTAAAAATAAGTTATTGATTTTAAATTTATTTTTTATTTGCTTTCACTTTTTCTTTTTCCTTTTTCTTTTTTTATTTTTCTTCGTATTTTTGCTCAAATTTTTCAAAAACCAAATATGACCTAAGCTGATTCTTGATCCAATGAGTAATATTCAAGCCTTTGTTTTATCTCATGTTTGACTTGCAATAATAAATATAAATTGAGGTTAGTTATATTGATAAGATTAATAATTATTGTATAAAATTAACATTCATTTAATTATATCTTTTACTTTTCAATCCACATTTAACACATGAAAACTATTGAAAAAAACATAGGATATGAATAACAGGATCATGGCTACAAAGAATGAAGGTGATAAGAAGAATATGATAAAAAAAATACAAATATTATAAATGTAATTATAAAGTTTGTGATTAAAATATGAAAAAATGGGATAGAAGTACGAAAAAAGTAATTATGTTACAAAATAGATCATTAGGACAAAAACAATATGACTATGAAAAATATCAATAAGGTATAAAGATTATGAACAAGTATAAAACATGTATGTTGAATACTATAAATGTAGGTAAGATACGAACAAACATGACTAAAATATAAAAAATGTAATCATGCATGAAAAATATGGCAAAATTTATGCACACTGTGATATCAATACACCTATGTTTACATGTTGATCCAACAGTACACATAATACATGCATTATTAATACATATTTAGAAGATGATTTAGTGTGAATTGAATTAAACTTCGAGTAATAGTAAATTATTAAATTATTATTAAACTTAATTTCAACTATAAAAGAAACAAATTCTTAGGAATAAAATTAAATATTATTTTGAATTATTTAAGAGGAATATATAGCATATGCCATATCATATTTTAACTTAATTTTAATTATTATTAGACTACCGTGTTGCTTATTTACACAATTATATTTAATTTTTATTTATTTGTTTAGAATATTTATTTGTTTATATATATATATATAATTTTTGAAAAAAAAAACTTATTATAAAAATAGTTGAAAAACAATTAGAAAGAATTTAGAAATTATTTAGGAGTGAGAAATCTTGAAAATGTGCAATAGAAAAAGAAAAAAAAAGAACTCACTTTGTGATGTTCGAATTTGAAAGTCTAAACAATGAGATGTCTGATATTGGAAGATTGGACACAGTAAAAATGTCTAAAGGTAAAATGATTAGTAGAACAAGAAATAATTTCAAACACCTATAATAGTGTCTAAACGTATAGTTTTAAACACTTTAAGTATGCTCATAAGTTTAGGTTGGACATTTATAAAACATCCCATCATGCAACACAAACAATATTCACAACACCTCTTTATTCCAACTCCAAAAGTACAAAAGGAAATATAAAAGATATCATAAAAAGCATATCTTTGCGCTTTTACCATTATTAGAGATGATTATTTGCTTGTCTAATATTAGTAAGAAACATAACTTTCTTGATAAATTATGTTAGGATTATAGAGAGATTAGAAGAAGAGAAGTGAAGAAAGAAGAAGATGGTGGTTTGAGAATTTCATCAAAGGGTGTTTTTATCCTAAAAATATGTATTATTTGGGTGGATTTAAAGATCAATTTGGTGGATGCAAATATAGATTATGGGATTTTTTTTACAAAAAAAAAAGTATTCATCAATAAAAAGATTGAAATATCCTTGCAAATCAATATGCATCCATATTCTTCCTTTCCTTTATCAATTTCTTTTCTTCCAATCTCCCCACAACCTTAATAAATTAAAATAATTTTTTTTAAATAAATGGTTTAAATTTTTTAAAATTTAAAAATACATAATTTTATTCAAATCCAAAACTTTTAATAAATTAAAAATAAAAATAAACTTTTTAAAAAACAAATTTAAGCTTTTAAATTAACTTCTGATTTGACCTTTCAAGGTCAACACTCCCACATCATTATTTTCTTTAGACTTTTTTTTTTTCCACTTTTTCATATGTTTCTCATGTCTAATTATGTCTAAATTAATTCTAAATATTTTCTAATTATTTAAAAAAAAATTATATAAGTAATAAAATCTAAAATTTTTCATGTAAAACAAACTTAATATTATTGTATGGATTTTATAAAAATATATTGAAATTAACTTTCAACTTATATCAAACAACTTTTTATGATAAAGAAGCTTAGGTTTGGAGAGGATAAAAAAAAAAATGGAAAAGGATAATTCAAAAATAATTAAATGGATTAATAGGATTTATATTTTGAGGTGGATAGGTAAGTATAGTGGATATGTAGATAGTTTTATTAGATGTTTGGTGCCCCTGTTTTTAAGTATTCTGGCCTACAACCCTAAAACCCAAAGTAATTCTCACCACAAAAAAAAAAAAAAAAAAATTGTTTTTTAATCTTCAACTTTACAAACTCTCATTTTGAACATGCACTTTTTAATTAATTAATTTTTTCTACTTTAGAACTCACTCATCTTCCTAAACACAAAAATTCTTTATATTTACACAACAATTTAACTTCAACATCTTTTTTTTAATAATTCTTTTTCATATAATATTCCTTACTAACAAAAACTAATTATAATTAAATGACTCTAATTTGATATATATAAATATTAAGATACAAATTCCTATAAACTTACACTTTAACCACTTGAGTCCAACAAGTGTTTGATTTACAAAATTTATAGTTCGTAAAGATGTTAAACTCCTTTAAAAAGTATCAAATGGTAATAAATAAGAATTAGAGAAAAACCATTCAAACAAAGAGATTTCATCTATAATACAAAGTAAAATCCAAAATAGAAATGTGAAGAAAAAAATTATCATTGACTCTTAACTCTTGCCAAACCAATCCCACTAACATCCAATGCTAAATTGTCTAACAAATGGGAATTTAAAACATAAAAGAGAATCATTGACTCTTGACTCTCTACCATCCAATGCTGAATTGTCTAACAAATGGAAATTGAAAGCATAGAAGAGAATCATTGACTCTTGACTCTTGCCAAATCAATCCTACTACCATCTAACAAATGAGAATTGAAAGCATAGAAGAGAATCATTGACTCTACTTACCCCATTATCTTAAAAGTGTTGCCCCTCCCCTTCTTTCATGAAGTTTCTTAGAAATTTCAAACTTCTTTATCATATAAAGTATAAAAAAGAATCATTCTTATAACCATTCACATGTGTTTCAAGAAAAATGAAGTTATTTTGCCCCCAAGAACTACAGAAATAAAATTTGTTAAGAATTTTAAAATATAAAAATAAATTTTTTAAATAAGAGTATTTTATATAATTTTTTTTTCATATTTTCTAAAATTAAATATCCAAATTTTAATTATATGAAAAGATGGAGATGCTCCAAAAAAGAAAAATAATGTCTTGCAATTAGATAACTACTTGAAAATAATCCGAATACTTCTTAATCCACTTATGGTTAACATTCCATTAAAATTATATAAATTTTATTTAAATCTGCTTGCATTTATTTATTTAAAATTATTCAAAGCATCTCAATACATTATTCATTTTTATTTTGAAAAAAAAAAAATTGTATCACGTTTCTAGAAAAGAATTATTAATATATATTGATTTTCTTATAAATAATTTTTATTAAATTTAAAACTTATTTTTACTTAAACTTTAAATGGATTTGTATGCTCGTGTTTTTTTCTTCTAATTAAATGAGTTCATTTTTATAATATGGGAATGCCTACTTGAACTCGATATTTTATTTACTTCCTTTTTTTAAACTTTATTTTAGTAAATGCATCCTTGATCAACAATTTGATGATTTTCTTAAAATCAAATAGTGAAGATAAAATTTTGATAATTAAAAAAGAAATGACTTGCTACATCACTCATATGAAATATTAATTTATTTTTTGAAGTATTTTGGCATTATATTCAATTTATCATAATAAGATTGTTTTTTACTCAATAATTTATGTAGAATAATAAATAAATCTAGGAGCACTTTATTAAAAATCAGTTTTAATAGAAAAATATAAGTTGGATATCCATTTTAATTAAAATAAAATTATAATTTGATTTAACTGGAAAATTAAATTTTTGCTAGTTAATTTAATTTTAATTTGTAATTCATGTTGAGAAAACAAATACTATGTTTAGTTAAGAAAAACACCCAAAAAGGGGGTGAATTGAGTTTTTAAAATCTTTTCAATCACAACAAAATTAAACAAAATATAAGCAAAGTAAAGAGATAGAGTTTAGAGAATTCAAATTTGGGTTTATAGTAGTTCGGCACTTCCTTGCCTATGTCCACTCTCCTCAACCTCCTAACCGAGTGAAGGTTCCACTAACTTGAAACTTCAACCAAGCTTCCAATCTTCTTACACTTGGATTCCGGCTCCAATGGGCTCTTACACAACCTCTTCAAGATTCAACCCTCTTGAAGGCTTTAACATTCAGATTGTTACAAAATATAATCACTCAACTTAGCTTAAAGATGACTCAAATACAAGACAAAACTAGGATGACAAGAAGAGTGCACTAAAGGATATGCAAGTGGTGATTTAATGCACTTATGAAAGAAATGAGAGCTTTTTGATCAAGAACAGATAGGTGGGCTTTGAATGCAAGTGTTCTCTTGTCAATAAATGAAGTGGAGCTCTCAATTTATAAGTTTCTAAGCTCGGGAGTCAAAATCAGCAAAAGGCAACCTCGTCTAGTCGAGCTAGGGGTCGATCGGTTCACTAGCCGTTGGAACATTTAATGCATGACAGGTTACTGTTGCCTCAACCGGACCTCGACCGGTCCTCGATCAGTAAGGGAATCACCTCGACCGGGAAGAGAAGGCTACTGGGAGAGAGAAAAGGTTTTTGACCTTCCTCAACCGGTTGACCGGTTGGCCATAGCCTCGACCGGTTGAGCCTTTTTGGCCCTGAAAAACCTATTTTTTGATTCATTTCTTTTCTAACACTTAGGCAAGGTCTTTAGGTAAATTATTAAGCCAATTTTGAAACAATTTGCCTAAGGTAAATTAGTTAAAAACTGAGGTTTTAATGAAGTCGATGTTTTAAAGAATAAACTGAGTTTTCTAAGATGCATGAAAACGTATGAAAATCCTAAGTGCACTCATGCATTCATTTTACATTAGTTTCCTATGATCTCAAGTCTTCCAAGCGTCTCGATCTTGTATCCATTTGGTCATTTGATGAATTTTCGAGTTTATACCTAAGATTCTTAAACATTAAACCAATTAGTTACTTAACCATGGTTTGTTATCATCAAAACCCGATTAGGAGAACCCTTGGGCTAACAATCTCCCCATTTTTTATGATGACAAACCTTGGTTATCTAGGAGAGAAAGAAATCTCCCCCTCAAACCAATCATGGATCGATCAAACGATAAGCAATGTAAAACACGAAGAATCAATGGATAAAAATATCATATCATATATATATATATAGAAACCTCACATGTACAATAAGATAAATATGACAATGATAACAATGACATGCATGAGAGTCTCCTAGATCTTATAGATCCTAGATCCTATAAATATCTCCCCATTTGGCAACATAAAAAAGAAACGAAGGGGGATGTCTAGATAGTCTCAAGGCTGAGGGGCTGGAGGAGGAAACACAGAGCGGAGATATGCCATCATCTTCTCATGCTGACTCGCCTGACGGCTCTCAATACGATCCATGCGCTGCTCGAGATGGTCGAAGATAGCCTGCTGCTAATCCATACGCTCCTCTATGTGCTCAAATCGCTGCTGGAAGTGATTAAACCGAGAAGTGACTCCAGTCTGATACTGATCGAGATGCTCCTCCATAGAGTAGAAGCGGGAGTCATGGACTAGGGCAAGCTCCTCCATACGAGTCCCAAGAGAGCTGATCTGCGCGGAGAGATCCATCCAAGGCGCATGATCAGGAACATGAGGTGCCTGAGATGGTAGCTCGGTAAATGATGGCTGAGATGAAGGGCCTGTTGTGAAAGACGAATCAGTCATCATAGGCTCGGAGAAGGTAGCCTCAACATGAATGCCCTCTGACTAATGTGGAGGCAGAATGTCAAGCTCGGGCCCTCTCTGCTCAAAGTCCCTCTGAGGGTCCAACCCATCCTCTATCTCTCTGATCTCGGCCTCCTCCTCTACTCCGGGGTGTATCTGATCATGTCCTCGGCCTGTCGCTAGGCTTTCCTAACCGTCGCTCGGCTTTCCTAACTCAAGAGCCATCGGGTGCCTTCTCGAACTTCATGCGCCCCAAAGACTGCTCATCATTCATGTCATAGCTGGTGGGGGCCTCGAAATCTCTCTCTCTACTCAAGTCGACCCCGACATCCTTGAAAACATGGGTAAGGAAGTGACCGTAGGGGAGTACTCGTGTCGAGCTCTCAACACAGGAGATCATATGCATCATCATAAGGTATCCAACATGAATCCGTCTCTCGGTGAAGATCGAGTCCACAATAAAAGCCTCGAGGTAGGAGACCTCGTCTCGATGTCCTCCACGTGGCAAGAAAATAGAACAGATCATGTGGTGAAGGACTCGGCTAGTCACTGTCAAGCTGTGAGCCGATGGTTTGCCCATCCCCTGGGGATCGGCAAGTTCGCACAACCTCTGAATAGCCTCTCTAGGCTCGAATCCCGGCACAGTGGGCCACGCCTTGGCCTCATAAACACAAAGTCCAACCGAAGGGATGTCGAGAATGCGACAGATGCTCTCGGGACTCAATCGGATCTCAACTCTCTCATAGTAGATAATATGGGTCCTCCAAGCCCGTAAGTCGCCCTAGAATAGAAAGCCCGCACCAGAGTCGAGAAGACCGACTCAGAGATCGTCACTATGAGTAGCCATCCCATCTGTCTGAATAGCCCTTCAAACCCGAAGTGCTGAAGTTGGGAGAAATTGACACTTCTCCCTAGAACGACTTTCCTCTGAGCAAATTTTTACTTGTAGCGCTGATAGTCTTCATTTGAATTGAAGAGTGCCATGTCAAACCTCGCCTTTCGATGAGCCTCCGTCTGCTTGGGCTGAGATGGCTCACCAGGGCGCTTGCCCTGAGCCCTGGAGGTGCCCGTCTCTCTCCTTGGTGCCATCCAATGAAACGAAAGAGGAGAAGAAGGAGTCCAAAGAGAGAATGAAAGCAAAGAGGAAGAAGCAACCACTAACCCGAAACCCTAGACGCCCGAAGATGGAGCTGAATAGCCTTGAGACGCGCGGTACAGAGAGGAAACGCTCTCAAAAGGTGAAACCCTGGGTTTCAAACCAAAACCCTAGCTCAAATCCGTCCCAAAAACGAGTCCAAGCCTTCAATTAAACCAAAAACCAACCCAAAATCGCCTTTGGAAGTAGGGATGTGAAGGGGCGGCAAGCTCTGGAGGAGGAAATGTGAGAAATGAAGCATGCGGGGGGAGTTTTAAATTCTCAGCCCCGACTTACCGGTCGACCGGTCAACGGTCATGGTCAACGGTCAATTTTTCCAATTTTTCTTGCATTTTCTTGTCTCGTGATCCTCCCCTTGCCCTTTTCAGTTGAAATCCCCAATTTTTTATGTCCAATGCCATGGGAATTTTGATTTTTGGTCAAAATTTGACCTCTTTCCTATGATTATTTCTATATGATGCATATGATATGAATTTCACGCAATCATATGGTATATTCAAGAACAATATCAACAAGAATTCATCAAGCAATCATTTGATCATAAAGAAATCACCCCTAGTTGTCTTCTAATATCAACAAATTGCTCTTCATTTAGGGGTTTTGTAAAAATATCGGCAAGTTGATCTTTTGTGCTTACAAATTCAAGTGTAATGTCGCCCTTTTGTGCATGGTCTCTAAGAAAATGATGTCTTATCTCTATATGCTTAGTCCTAGAGTGTTGTACCAGATTTTTTGAAATATTTATGGCACTAGTGTTATCACATTTTATAGGAACATGCTCAAAAATCAAATTGAAATCACTAAGTGTTTGTTTCATCCAAAGGATTTGTGCACAACATAAACCGGCTACTATGTATTCGACTTCTGCCGTAGACAAAGCTACCGAATTTTGCTTCTTACTATGCCATGAAACAAGTGAGTGTCCTAGGAAATGACAAGTGCCACTAGTGTTTTTCCTCTCAACTTTACAACTGGCAAAGTCGGCATCTGAGTATCCAATTAATTCATAGTTATCAACCTTAGGATACCATAGGCCTATGTCCATAGTTCTTTTTAAATATCTAAGAATTCGTTTTACAACACTTAAATGAGATTCCTTAGGACAAGATTGAAATCTAGCACACAAGCATACACTATACATGATGTCGGGTCTACTAGCGGTCAAGTATAGCAAAGAACCTATCATGCCTCTATACATAGTTGAGTTGACGGGCTTACCTTTCTCATCCATGTCAAGCTTGATGGATGAACTCATTGGAGTCTTCATTGTTTTGGCTTCCTCCATATTGAACCTTTTGAGGAGATCCCTTATATACTTGGCTTGATTGATGAAGGTTCCTTCCTTTAGTTGCTTGATTTGAAGTCCAAGAAAGAAGTTGAGTTCTCCCATCATGCTCATTTCGAACTCACTATGCATGCATTTAGAGAATTCTTCACAAAAAGAGACATTAGTAGCTCCAAAAATGATATCATCAACGTATATTTGCACTAAGAGCATGTCATTATCTTTGGTTTTTATGAAAAGAGTTGTGTCAATTTTTCCCATTTTAAAACCCTTTTTCAAAAGAAATTTACTCAATCTTTCATACCATGCTCTAGGTGCTTGTTTCAAACCATAAAGTACCTTTTTAAGTCTAAAAACATGATTAGGAAAGTTAAAACTTTGAAAACCGGGTGGTTGTTCAACATATACCCCTTCATTTATACAGCCATTTAAGAAAGCACTTTTCACATCCGTTTGATATAAAACAAAGTCTTTAAAACATGCAAAGGCAAGTAGCATCCTAATGGCTTCCAATCTAGCCACGGGAGCAAAGGTTTCTTCATAATCTATCCATTCTTCTTGATTAAAACCTTGGGCTACCAATCTTGCTTTATTCCTTGTAATTATGTCATTTTCATCCATTTTGTTTCTAAAGACCCATCTAGTTCCAATAACACTTTGATTTTGAGGTCTTGACACTAATTCCCATACTTCACTTCTTTCAAATTGGTTTAACTCTTCTTGCATGGCAATCATCCAATTTTCATCAACTAGAGCATCTTTTATATTTTTAGGTTCAATTTGAGAGATAAAAGCAAGATAATTGCAAATATTTCTAAGAGATGATCTAGTTCTTACCCCACTAGATGGATTACCTATAATTTGATCTTGTGGGTGGTTGATGACAAACTTCCAATCTTTAGGGAGGTCTTGGCTTGATTCACCTTGCACTTGTTGAGGAGGAGGTAGTGCCAAAGGTGATTCCTCTTTCTTGGGATCCTCTACAACTTCTTCTTGTTGCCTTCTATCTTCAATTTGTAACTTTCCCATGGAGGTCTCCAAGCCTAAATCATCATCAAAGCTCTCTCTTTCTTGGAGAGAATTGTTAGATTCATAAAAAATAACATGGATGGACTCCTTAACAACCATGGTTCTTTTGTTAAAAACTCTAAAGGCTTTACTTGAAGTTGAGTAACCAAGAAAAATTCCAACATCCGATTTTGCATCAAATTTTCCAAGATTGTCTTTGGTGTTTAATATAAAGCATTTGCACCCAAAGACTTTGAAATAGCTAATGTTGGGTTTCTTGTTTTTCCAAAGCTCATAGGGAGTTTTCTTAAGAATAGGCCTTAATAAAATTCTATTTAAAACATAACAAGAAGTATTAACCGATTCAGCCCAAAAGTATTTTGGTAAATTGTTTTCATTTAACATGGTTCTAGCAATTTCTTGAAGAGTTCTATTTTTCCTTTCAACTACCCCATTTTGTTGAGGAGTTCTAGGAGCCGAAAAGTTGTGGTTAATACCATGCTCATTGCAATAGTCTTCAAAATCAATATTTTCAAATTCTCTCCCATGATCACTTCTTATACACGTAATTGTAAAACCTTTTTCATTTTGAACCTTGTTGCAAAACTTTGAAAACTCATAAAAGGCTTCATTCTTTTGACTTAAAAATAAGACCCAAGTGTATCTAGAGAAGTCATCCACAATAACAAAAACATAAGATTTTCCTCCAAGGCTTAGTGTCCTAGAGGGACCAAATAAATCCATATGCAACAATTCAAGAGGCCTAGTGGTTGAAATGAAATTTTTGCTTTTAAAAGAGTTTTTGATTTGCTTTCCCATTTGACAAGCTTCACAAACTTTGTCTTTTTGAAAATTTATTTTGGGAAGGCCTCTAACAAGTTCATCTTTGTTGAGTTGGGAAATGAGGTCCATGTTAGCATGTCCCAATCTCCTATGCCACAACCAACTTTGATCATGCATGCTTGAAAAAGCATCTATCATGGCCATCATATTTTGAAATATTTATTGCATAAACATTATCACATCTATGGCCCATGAAGATGGTTTTATCATTTTGAATATCTTTGATGATGCAATGAGATGCTTCAAAAATCACTTTAAAACCTTTGTCACAAAGTTGACTTATGCTTAAAAGATTATGTTTTAAACCATCAACTAATAAAACACTTTCAATAAGAGAGGATGTGTCATTACTAATGTTGCCTTGACCAATGATCCTTCCTTTTGAATTGTCTCCAAAGGTAACGTATCCTCACTTTCTTTTTGCAAGGAAAGCGAACTTGGATTCATCCTCGGTCATGTGCCTTGAGCATCCACTATCTAAGAACCACTTATCCTTCTTTGATCCCTACAAAATAAAATTCAAGTTGATTTAGGTACCCATATCTTTTTGGGTCATTGAGGGTTAGTGACTTTGGATTTCTCAACACAAACCTTTTTAGCTTTAGCATTATAATTCTTTTGAGTACCATTTCTTAAGGGACATGTACTACTAATGTGCCCTCCTCTTCCACAAAAGTTGCAAGTGGTGGAAGGACTTGCACTTGTGGATTCTTTTACAAAGTAGTTTTTTAAAATACTTTTGATTTTTTGATGATTTGAATCCTAACCTTTGTTTGTCAAAGACACATTTTTAGCTAGCTAAGATCATTTCAAAATATTTTTGTCCACAAGAGAAAATTGAAAGAGAGGAGGTTAACCATTCATTTTTCTTTTTCAAAATCTCATTTTCACTCCTCAAAATCTCATTTTCCTTTTTAAGATGAGTTTTAGATAATTCATCAATTGAAAACTTTTCTTTCATTTCTTCAAGTTCCTTTTCAAAATCTTGAATTTTCTTTTTAAGAGAATTATTTTTCAAACTAAGTTTTTCAAAATCCTCATATAATTCTTCAAAAACATCATGCATATCTTCATCACTAAAGTTAGAGTTTACCTCATCAAGATCATCTATTGCCATGAAGCACATGTTTGCCACTTCCTTCTCATTTTCTTCTTCGGAGGATTCTTCACTTTCACTCCAAGTGGCCATCATTGCCTTCTTCATTCTTTTCTTGGCTTCATTCTTGTAGAGAGGACAATCATATTTGATGTGTCCCGGTTTTTTGCACTTGAAGCATGTCAATTCTCTTTTCTCTTCCCATTTCTCCTTGTCACCATGGGATGAAGATTCCTTTTTAGAAGGATCCCTTCTAGAGGTGAATTTCCTTCCTCTAAACCTTTCACCTCTCATGTATTTATTGAGCTTTCTTGTGATGAGGGCTAGATCATCATCTTCATCACTTGGCTTTTCTTCTTCAACATCTTCTTCTTCCTTGGTTGTAGCTTTAAGGGCTATGCTCTTCTTCTTTTTGTCTTCACCCTCTTGTAGCTTCTTTGTCAAATTAATCTCATATGTCATTAATAACCCTATGAGCTTTTCCATAGGTAGCTTAGTCAAGTCTTTTGCTTCTTGAATTGCGGTGACCTTGGTGTGCCACTTTGATGGGAGAGACCTCAATATCTTCATCACCTTCTCGGATTCCTTGTAGGTTTTTCCCAAAGCTTCAAGACCATTGACAATGTCGGTGAACCTAGTAATCATCTCAACAATAGTATCAGTTTCTTTCATTGAAAACAATTCATAATTATGAATAAGTAAATTGATTTTTGACTCTTTCACTTGATTAGTTCCTTCATGAGTTATTTCAAGCAACCTCCAAATTTCTTTAGCCGATTTGCATTGACATATTCTATTATATTCATTTCTATCCATAGCACATTGCAAAGTAAAAACGACTTTAGCATTTAATTGAAAGTTTCTTCTATCAAGCTCATTCCATTCTTGCTTGGGTTTTGGAACCAAAACTCCATCCACTAGTTTAGTGGGAAAAGTTGGGTCATCTTCAATGACATCTCATACATCTAAATCAGTAGATTGCAAATATCAAGTCATTCTTGTTTTCCAATAGAGATAGTTGGTTCCAGTAAAGAATGGAGCTCTATATTTTGAAAAAATTTCAGCTTGGGATGAGCTTGATGGAATAGCCATTTCCTCTTAGATGATTAAGTCTTGAAAGAAGAGGTCTAACTCTGATACCAATTGAGAAAACAAAGGTTATGTTTAGTTAAGAAAAACACCCAAAAGGGGGAGTGAATTGGGTTTTTAAAATCTTTTCAATCACAATAAAATTAAACAAAATATAAACAAAGTAAAGAGATAGAGTTTAGAGAATTCAAACTCGGGTTTATAGTGGTTCAACACTTCCTAACCGAGTGAAGGTTCTACTAACTTGAAACTTCAACCAAGCTTCCAATCTTCTTACACTTGGATTCCGGCTCCAATGGGCTCTTACACAACCTCTTCAAGATTCAACCCTCTTGAAGGCTTTAACATTCAGATTGTTACAAAATATAATCACTCAACCTAGCTTAAAGATGACTCAAATATAAGACAAAACTAGGATGACAAGAAGAGTGCATTAAAGGATATGCAAGTGGTGATTTAATGCACTTATACAAGAAATGAGAGCTTTTTGATCAAGAACGGGTAGGTGGGCTTTGAATGCAAGTGTTCTCTTGTCAGTAAATGAAGTGAAGCTCTCAATTTATAGGTTTCTAAGCTCGGGAGTCAAAATCAGCAAAAGACAACCTCGTCCGGTCGAGCTAAGGGTTGACCGGTTCACTAGCCGTTGGAGCATTTAATGCATGATAGGTTACCATTGCCTCAACCGGACCTCGACCGGTAAGGGAATCACCTCGACCGGGAAGAGAAGGCTACTGGGAGAGAGAGAAGGTTTTTGACCTTTCTCAACCGGTTGACCGGTTGGCCATAGCCTCGACCAGTTGAGCCTTTTTGGCCCTGAAAAACCTATTTTTTGATTCATTTCTTTTCTAACACTTAGGCAAGGTCTTTAGGTAAATTATTAAGTCAATTTTGAAACATTTTGCCTAAGATAAATTAGTTAAAAACTCGGGTTTTAATGAAGTCGACGTTTTAAAGAATAAACCGAGTTTTCTAAGATGCATGAAAACGTATGAAAATCCTAAGTACACTCATGCATTCATTTTACATTAGTTTCATATGATCTCAAGTCTTCCAAGGGTCTCGATCTTGTATCCATTTGGTCCTTTGATGAATTTTCGAGTTTATACCTGAGATTCTTAAACATTAAACCAATTAGTTACTTAACCATGGTTTGTTATCATCAAAACCCGATTAGGAGAACCCTTGGGCTAACACATGTTAATAGGGAAAAGAAGATAGGTTTCATGTCTTTTTAATTGAAAAAAATGATGATTTGGTTGTAATTTGTGAATTTATTATAATTTTTAAAAAGAAAATAGTATTCTATTAGTTAAATCAGTTTTTTTATGAAAACTTAATTTTTGGAATATAATGATAATTGTTAACCTAATCTTATAGGTGCAAAATTTAAAAATCTTGTAAAAAATAAACAAAAAGATAAGAAAATATGCAAACAAAATTCTATGCATTAGAAATTTCATAGGGTACAATTCTTTGAAGTAATACTCGTTACAAAATAATATTTTCCTTTTATTTGATCACTTTCATCATAATCCAATGGAGAATATGTTTTCACTTGCGTTTGTTTTTATACTAAACTTTTATATAAAGCTTTATGTCATGTGCTCATGCGGACAACTCTTCAAAGGTGTAGAGTCGTTTGCCTTGGAGGATATATAGAAGCTCTCAATGCATACCTTATATTCTCATCTCCACTACCATATATTATATAATATATCCATGCTTTCAAGGCTTAAAGAATGTCAAGAGTTGATGTAGTCGGTCATAGACTCATCTTTCTACTGTTTGGTATTTGTGGACTCCATTATGCTTATCGTTGGTTGGGAAAAATAATTGTCTTCCTACTTCATTTGATCCCAATTGTCAATAGACTCAGGCTCAAGATTCATGTACCAATCAAAAGCACACATTTGGAGGGAATACACAAATTGTTTGACTAAGAGGTCATCCTCATGCTAGCACTGTTGCATGTTTGGATGAATTAGGCATTGCATTGCTTTGGAATTCCTTTCCATCAAATTATTGAAAGTTTAAAGGTTAATAACCCATAAGTATTTCTAAGTTATTAATCCTCATAGTCTAAGGTTTAAAGTACATGAATATACTTCATAATAGTCCATCGTACTATGATTTGATGGTGTTAGGTATCATGTTTTAAATTACTCATTTTAATTGGAAATCTATTAATTTTTCAATGAAAATAATTTTAATTTGGCTTGAAGTTATTTGTCACTTATATATAGATATATGTGCATACACAAGTTTTTTTTTAAATATTTATTATTTGAATTTTATTTTATTCATGATTTCTTTAAAATATTATTTGTTGGAATTAATTGCTACGTTGTTATTCTTCCAAAAATAATTTTTTTGCTTAAAAAATACATTTCTTCTTATATTAAATTCGCTACTTTAAGTTAATAAAATCATTTTCTCATTTTTCTGATTTACTTTTATTTATTTATTTTAAATTATAATATTTATCTATAATAAGATTTGTTTATAAAATATTTTTTAAAAAAAATCATCCTCTCATTGTTTAACTTATTTTTTATTTTTACTTTTTTGTATTTATATTTTAATTTTAGTTTTATGTTTATTTTTAATATTTATTTTTCACTTCTCGGTCAGAAATTTTCTTTTTTATTTACTTTAATTTTTTATTATTATTTCTTGCTCATATCCTCTTATATATATATATATATATAAGATAATAATAAAATAAGACACCATGAATAAAGTGAAGGAAAAAAATAAAATGTAAAATAAAATAAAAATCTTGGTGGGGAAGTAAGGTGCAGGAGCCTAATGTGTAATGATGATGATGGATGACCCACCAAACCAGAAGAAAAGCCGAAGGTGATAATAAAAAAAAAGAAAAGTAAGAAAATAATCAATAAAGAGAAACAACTACCCTTAACTTTCTTCATCACTTTCCCGAAGGCCACCGGAAGCCACCTGCCTTTCCAATTCAAAGAGCCCCTAAGTTCCTAACTTTTCTTGTCACTTTCCGGAAGGTCACGAGAAGCCACTTTGCAAGGAAGCCATCTGCCTTGGAATCGGATGAAATCACTAGATTGCCATCAATATTCTGATCTTCCATTAGATGAAAGGATGCAATGTAGTAAATATATAAAGAAAATAAAATAAAATAATAATAATAACAAAACTTATCGCGTATAATATTAAACAAAATAAATAAAAGATAATAGTAAGATAGGAGAGCATGAATATAGTGAAGAAAAAAAATGTTAAATAAAATAAAAAACTTGATAGTATCCCACTTGAAAATAGAAGAAAAACGAAGGTGATAAGAAAAAAAATAAAAGTGAAAAAAAAATCTCTAACTCAATAGAGAGAGAGAGCTGCCCCTAATTTCCTTGTCGGCCACCTCTCTTCCCAATTTTTTATATTGTAATATCCTTTTTATATTGTAACCTATACATATAGGATGATGTCTTATAAAGTTTTTTCTTTTTTCAATTTATTCATTTTATTTATTGAATTGATTTTCATGTGAAAATTCATTTTATTTAAGAAAAATAATAATTTTACTGATTTTTTTTTTATAAAATTGAACTCTCTTAAATCATTCATAAAATGAATTAATTTTTTAATAAAAGTAATTTTAATTTAGATTTAAATTATTTCTCAATTATATTTAGATATATGCATATAAAAAAAGATTATTTTCTAATATTTAATATTTAAAATTTTATTTTAATAATAATCTCTTTAGAATATTATCACCATTTTTATTAGAATTAATGGTTACATTTTTATTCTTCCCTCTTCCAATATAAATGGATTACTTCAAGTTAATAAAATCATTCCCTTTTATTTTACTTTATTTTTATTTATTTATTATAAATTATAATATTATCAATAATAAGATTTATCTATAAAATAAATATATCAATCCATTCCTCTTTCTTTTAACATATTTTCATTTTCATAGGCGTTTCTGTCTACTTTAACTTTTTATTAATATTTTTTATGTCCTGAAAGAAAAAATAAAATAAAAAACAGAACCGTAATGATACGATTGAATGGCGAGAGAGAGAGTGTGTCGGCCAGCTACTTTAATTCAATATTGAATGACCCGAGAGACAGACACTTTCCTCTCCACTTCCCTCAATTGCTCACCATCTTGAAGAGAAACCAAGCCTAAAAACTGTCTTGTAGTTTTCAGATAGAAACCCACAATGGCTTCCACAAGCTCCTTCAGAGCCTCTTCTTCTTCTTCTACTCCTTCCATCCCTCGAACAAGTACTTATGATGTTTTCTTGAGTTTTAGAGGCGAAGACACCCGCTATAATTTCACTGATCACCTCTACAGTGCTTTGGGTAGGAGAGGGATTCGCACCTTCAGAGACGATAAACTCAGGAGAGGAGAAACGATTGCTCCAGAACTCTTGAAAGCCATCGAAGAATCAAGGTTTTCCGTAATTGTTTTCTCTGAAAACTATGCTCGTTCGAAATGGTGTTTGGATGAGTTGGTAAAGATCATGAAGTGCCACAAAGATCTGGGACATGCTGTTTTCCCAATTTTCTATCATGTCGATCCATCCCATGTACGAAAGCAAGAAGGAAGTTTTGGAGCGGCCTTTGCCGGTTATGAAGAAAACTGGAAGGACAAGATACCAAGGTGGAGGACGGCCTTGACGGAAGCAGCCAATCTTTCTGGATGGCATCTACTAGATGGGTAACTTTAATTTCCTTTCAACTATTTGTAAGTATAGGAATGAGTAGTTTTGCATTTATAGAGTGTTGATGTGGATTGAAATATTTATAAAAATACAAAAGCTCAAATTTTTTATTTGGAGGTCTACTCCTTAAGCACAAATTTCTCCTCAAAAGGCTTTTAGATGAAGTCTTTTATGTGTAAATGTGTTTGATATTCTTTTATAGGGAATGTTCTCAGAACAAGTGTTTTTTAGAAAATCAGCTATCTTTTCCACGAATTTATTTTTTCTTCAAAAACACTTTTAGATTATAAGTACTTTTTAAAAGTATTTTTAGAGTGCTTTTAGCAGGCAATTCTATTTAAATGCTTTTAGTGAAAGTTTTTTCAATAAATATTTTTGGGAGTATATCTCAAAGAATTATTAGAAGTGATTTTTTTTTTTTTTTTTTACTTTTAATAAGTAATTCTAAATTTTTTATCAAACGTCTTAATATTTTTTTTTTATAAAGACACTTTTTATACTGTAACTTGAGGTTGTTAACAAGGGGCATATATTTGTGTGCTCAAAATTAAAAAATAAAATAAAATATTGCTTTTTAGGGCTTTATTTATAAGTTGGGTTTTATTCAAGTGTATCATTTGGGCAGCCGACTGTGTCATGAATAAGGAGAAAATAGGAAATTGGAGTATTGATTTGACCATTGAAGCAGCCAATTTATATGGATGACATCGATATTAATTTAATGAGCATGCAATTTAAGTTTCTTTCACTTTTCATTCATTAGTGGGTTTTGTTTAGGAATTAAATTATTATTATTATTGTTATTTATTACTAATATTATTGTTTTTTGTTGTTAATAGTAGTTGCAATGACATTAGTATAAAAAGAATAGTAGAATAACATTTATATTGAGTTAGAATTCATGATAAATGGTATAATGAACTTATTAAAACCCAATTAATGAGTTTTACTATTTTAGATCAATTTATGAGAATCTATATCTAAAATAATTTAATCAAAATTTATTACTAATTTTTCAATTTTCAAGATTCAATCCGCATTAATGTTACAAAAATTAATCAATTTATTTGAAATTTTGTGTGAATAATTATATAACAAGTAACAATAAAATTAATGACTATTACTATCTAGTAACGAGCTTCAAAAATTTCAATTAACCAACCTCTTGTGTATCAATAGAACAACTTAATCAAATTCTAAAAATAATTTGATTAATTATGTAACAAGTAAGAAGTAACAATAACAAAATAATTTAACCAATTTTATTTGAGAACAAGTTGATCAAGTAGTTTGATTAATTATGTAACAACTACCAATAACAAAATTATGTGACGTAAATTGTTTAGTAGGAATTCAACTTCCCAGAGAGTTTGTGTGTGTGTATATATAAACAATAAAGAACATAGGTTTGGAAGTTAATTCTTTATAGATGATGCTAAAGGAAATCAACTCAAAATAAAATACAAATGAATAACTTGTTTACAAGCCTTTAATTTTTAATTTTTATAATACAGATGAATAATAAGGAGATGATGTTGTGGGATAAATAAGTTTTGAAGCTTGAGGAATTGAACATGGGGTTTTTAATCTAAAACTTCTTATATTAAGAGGTTGAGTACTATATCTACAATGAGGCTTCATGCATTACAAGGTATACAACGAATGTCAAAGAAAAAAATATTTGCTCCTACAAGGTTTCTAATTGCCATGGGCTGTTAAAGAGTTTTTGAAATGTGCATGAATGATAAAGTAATATCTCGATTCATAATCATTGTCCTCCATTATGGTACTAAATTTCCATTTTAACAAAATTCATGTTTTAATTTTTTTTCTCATGCATACTTGATACAAAGAAAAATGTCCTAAAAATGTAAATGAACTAATATCTTTGATATATTCTATTCTACTTTAATTTATTTCTCGTAAAGATGTCAAATTTAATGTGTTTTACTTACAATTGTGGCTCATTGCTTAACATGTTGTTCTTTTATAATTGGCAGGTATGAGGCCAATCAAATTAAAGAAATAACTGATAGCATATTCCGTCAATTGAAATCTAAGAAGCTTGATGTTGGTGCCAATTTAGTTGGTATAGGTTCCCGTGTAAAAGAGATGATTTTGCGGTTGCATATGGAATCAAGTGATGCTCGTATTGTTGGGATATATGGAGTTGGGGGGATAGGTAAGTCTACCATCGCAAAAGTTATATATAATGAACTTTCTTGTGAATTTGAATGTATGAGCTTTCTTGAAAATATTAGGGAGGTTTCCAATACCCAAGGTTTATCTCACTTACAAAATCAACTTCTTGTTGATATCCTAGAGGGAGAGGTGAGTCAAAATATGAATGGTGTTGCCCACAAAGCAAGTATGATAAAGGACATTCTCTCATCTAAAAGAGTTTTAATGGTTCTTGATGATGTAGATCATCCAAGTCAATTAGAATATTTACTTGGACATCGTGAATGGCTTGGAGAAGGAAGTAGAGTCATCATAACTACTAGAAATAAACATGTGTTAGCTGTACAAGAAGTGGATAACTTATATGAGGTTAAGGGATTGAATTTTGAAGAAGCTTGTGAACTTTTCAGTTTGTATGCCTTTAAACAAAATCATCCCAAATCAGGTTTTGTGAACCTCTCATACAGCGCAGTACGTTATTGTCAAGGGCTTCCATTAGCTTTGAAAGTTCTAGGTTCTCTCTTGTTCAGCAAGACAATACTTCAATGGGAAAGTGAATTGCATAAACTGGAAAGAGTACCTGAAGCGGAAATACATAATGTGCTTAAAAGAAGCTATGATGGATTAGAATGTATAGAAAAAAATATATTCCTTGATCTTGCATGTTTTTTAAAAGATGAAGATAGAGGTTCTGTGTTAAGAATATTGGATGGTTGTAATTTTTATGCGGGAATAGGAATACAAAATCTAATTGATAGGTGTCTTATAACTCTCGAACACAATCGAATACATATGCATGATTTGATACAACAGATGGGTTGGGAAATTGCTCGTGAAAATTTTCCTAATGAGCCGGACAAATGGAGCAGATTGTGGGATCCCCATGATATTGAACGTGCGTTTACAATATGTGAGGTAAGAGCCTAATGCATAAATTCACTTAAGCTCTAGTTAAAGATATATCCATATAAGTTGAATTAGTTTGTATTTATGTTTGCCTTATCGTTGTTATTTTTCAGGGAATAAAAGGAGTTGAAACAATTAACTTGGACTTGTCTAAGTTAAAAAGAGTACGCTTCAGTTCAAATGTTTTCTCAAAGATGCCTAGACTTCGATTGCTCAAAGTTCATTCAAATGTCAATCTAGATCATTATTCTTTTTATGAGGACATTGAGGAAGAGAAAGAAGAAGAAGAAGAAGAAGAAGAAGAAGATATAATGGATTGTATGGATTATGAAGTTGAAAGGGCTTATGATTCTGTAATGAAAATTGCTTCTAAAATGCAACTTGGCCTAGATTTTAAAATTCCTTCTTATGAGTTAAGGTATCTTTATTGGGATGGGTATCCTTTAGATTCTTTACCATCAAATTTTGATGGAGAGAACCTTGTTGAACTTCACTTGAAGTGTAGCAACATAAAACAACTATGGCAAGGGAATAAGGTATTATTATCATTTAACAATGACTTCTTTTGCTTTATATTGATTTTAAAATTTCTAATAGTTATTTCTTTTATTGAAACTATTTTCTTTTGGTACAGTATCTTGAAAGTTTAAAGGTCATTGATCTAAGTTACTCAAAGAAGCTCGTTCAAATGCCAGAATTCTCAAGCCTATTAAATTTGGAGAGACTAATTCTTAAAGGTTGTGTAAACTTGATTGATATTCACCCATCTATTGGAGGTCTCAAGAAGCTAACTACCTTAAATTTGAAGCGGTGTCTAAAGATTAAGGGTTTGCCAAGTAGCATTAGCAACTTGGAATCTCTTGAATTTCTTGATCTCTCCAGGTGTTCAAGCTTTTGCAAGTTCTCAGAAATTCATGGAAATATGAGATGTTCGCGGGAGACTGCTACTAAAGATCTTCCAACAAGTACTGGAAACTCTGAGAAATTTCCGGTGATACAACGAAATATGAGAAGTTTATGGTCTCTATTTTTGTGCAAGACTGCTATTAGAGAACTTCCAAGCAGCATTGACTTGGAATCTCTTCGAGATCTTGATCTTTCTAATTGCTCAAAGTTTGAGAAATTTCCGGAGAAGGGAGGGAACATGAAAAGTTTAGTGTACCTTAGTTTAAGAAATACTGCTATTAAGGATCTGCCTGACAGCATTGGAGACTTGGAATCTCTTAAGTTTCTTGATCTCTCTGATTGCTCAAAGTTTGAGAAATTTCCGGAGAAGGGAGGGAACATGAAAAGTTTAGTGTCCCTTCATTTAAGAAATACTGCTATTAAGGATCTGCCTGACAGCATTAGAGACTTGGAATCTCTTTGGCTTCTTCATCTCTCTGACTGCTCAAAGTTTGAGAAATTTCCGGAGAAGGGAGGGAACATGAAAAGTTTAATGGAGCTTTCTTTAAAAAATACTGCTATTAAGGATCTGCCTGATAGCATTGGAGACTTGGAATCTCTTGAGTCTCTTGATCTCTCTGATTGCTCAAAGTTTGAGAAATTTCCGGAGAAGGGAGGGAACATGAAAAGTTTAATGTGGCTTCATTTAAGAAATACTGCTATTAAGGATCTGCCTGATAGCATTGGAGACTTGGAATCTCTTGAGTCTCTTGATCTCTCTGATTGCTCAAAGTTTGAGAAATTTCCGGAGAAGGGAGGGAACATGAAAAGTTTAAAGCAGCTTTGTTTAAGAAATACTGCTATTAAGGATCTTCCCACCAACATTTCTAGGTTGAAAAATCTTGAAACACTTATCCTCGGTGGCTGCTCAGACTTGTGGGAAGGATTAATAAGCAATCAGCTTTGCAATCTGCAAAAACTTAATATCAGTCAATGCAAAATGGCTGGACAAATTCTGGTGCTTCCTTCAAGTCTACAAGAAATAGACGCATGCCAGTGCACAAGCAAGGAAGATTTATCAGGTTTGCTCTGGCTTTGCCACCTCAACTGGTTGAAATCCACAACAGAGGTAATTTAATATATATATATATTTTAATTATGCCACTTAAACCTTTTTTTTTATATATAAAGTCAATATTTACATGATAATTTGTGCAGGAGTTGAAATGCTGGAAACTCAGAGCTGTTATTCCTGAAAGTAGTGGAATTCCAGAGTGGATAAGGTATCAGAACATGGGAAGTGAAGTAATAACAGAGCTTCCAACGAATTGGTATGAAGATCCTGACTTCCTAGGATTTGTTGTATCATGTGTTTATCGGCGCATTCCTAGATGTGATTTTGATTACTGTTATCTTAATTTCGAGTGTGAATTGAATTTACATGGCAATGGATTTGAATTCAAGGATGAATGCTGTCATGGATGCCGGCGTAATTTTAAAGATTTGATAGATCAAGTATGGGTTTGGTGGTATCCTAAGATTGCTATTCCGGAAGAGCATCACCATAAATACACACATATTAATGCTTTATTTAAGGGTACTGTTGAGATAGACATAAAAAAATGTGGCATCAATCTTATATTTGCGGGAGATCAACAAAATCATATGCCCATGTTGGAGCATCCTCAGAATTCTGGTGACAATGGATCAGCATTACAAGATACCGATGGTAATGTTCATGGGGCTAATCAAGATGATGAACACTACCATATTCCCATCTTGTTAGATCTTCTTGGGAATTTTGGTGACATTGGATCAGTAATACTTGAAGGCACTGATGGAAACCGTAAGAGAAGACGTGATGATTCCTTACCCGATGTAGTGGAGGAGCCACATTATAAAAGATTGGGAGCACCCAACACCCATCTCTCGCTTTGAACTCCATCAGTAAGTGCATTATTAACCCTTTTTCATGTATTCTAACTTCTCTCCTTTTTAAATTATTTTTAAAGTTAATAAACCATTTTTGTATATTTCTTTAAACTCATTTCATTTATTTTTCTCCATTATATAAAAATTAAATAATTTAAAAATGTATACATCTCTAATCAATTTTAAATATATTTTATTTTCTTTCATATTTTCTATAGAAAAACCAAGTATAAAAATAATTTTTCTCAATGTTTTTTTATTTCCTAAGTACTCTCTAAGATTCAAACATAGTTTATAGTGATTGATATCATAACTATGCATGTACCACCTTTTATAGAATTTCTTCATTTTCAAAAAATATGAAAAATAACTTCAACTAACTTTGAAAGTCATCATTAGTTTAAAAACATGTATAGTTTTTATTTTTATTTTTTATTTTTTGTACATATATAGCATAGATATGGTAGAGTGAATTGCTTTTTTTTTTTTCATTATTTATTTATTTAATTAGTTAAATAAAAACCTTTACAAAGTGATTATGAAGCTCTAGGGATTCTTCATTACCTTATTAGACATAACATTAATTAATTATTTGTTTAATTAATTTTTTTATACTTGTTTTTAAGATAAAATTTGAATAAGTTATCAAAATTAGTTAGAGAAGATCATGTACACAAATTAGAAGTTAAATTTGAATGTATTATGAGGTAGATATATGTAAAAACTTAGAGTGTATTTGGTAGTAATTCTAGAAAATGTTTTTAGTATTTTTAACACTTGAATGATAAAATTTTTCAAGCGTTAAAAAAGTTAGAAGTGCTTTCTAAAATCACTTTCAAACAAGATCTAACGTACTCTTAATATTTTTAATATTTGAAAAATTTTATCATTCAAGTGTTAGAAATATTATAAATGCTTTCTAGAATCACTCTCAAACACTCTCTTACTTGATGGCAGTAAATAATGAAACTCCCATATATTGATTTTAATAGTTTTAAGAGTCAAATTGTTTATAGTTTTTGTATTTAAGAATTAAATTTCTTTAAGTATGCTAAAATATTTTTAAACATGCATACTTATTGTCTATTTCTTGAGATGGAAGTCTTGGATTAATCTTATATTTACTTATGTGAAATTTGTGATATGCTCGTGAAGTTTACTTAACAAATGATCATACTAATCTTAAGTGAAATTTGTGATAGTACCGATCAGAACGAAATCACATGTGGTAGCTGCAGGTGGACTTCATGTTTTTTCCTAACAACTTATTGGTAAGTCATTTTGTTCATTTATCCTTTTAGTACGTGTAGAAAATTGATTAAAGCCTCTTCAACTTCTTTACTATTTTCTCTTTCCCTTGATCCCTGTTTTGTGCGATTATGTTTGGTTTTTGGAAAACTTGAAGGAAAATATAAGGGAAAGAAAATAGAGAAAAAAAATTAAAAGGAAATAAAAAGTGAAAAAGAATAAAAACAAGATTTAAAGTCAATCAATTATTTTCATATGTTTCTTCAATCTTATTTCAATTATTTTGCTTCATTATATAAAAATCAAATAATTTTAAAATGTATATAGTTCTAACTAATTTTAATTATTTTAATTTTTCCATATTTTTTACAATGAAACCAAACATTTACCATTTTTCTTGACATTTTTTTATTGTTTCCTTGGTACTCACTATGAGTCAAACATAAGTTTAAACCCACTAGAGTGGTCCAATTGGTGAAGGCGAATATTGAGAAGTGTGGTCCCACTAAGTGACACATGGTCCTGAGTTTGAATCCTGCCACTAATGATACTTTGAATTTATCTAGTGCTAGTTATTGTGACGCGATTAACACTTTGAGGTTTGGTTCCCCATAGAGTCCTATAGGCTTAGCCATGGAAGGTTTTTCAATTATTAAAAAATAAAATAAAACATAAGTTTAATGTTTTAGGAGGTAAAAAAAAAAAAGGTGGTAGCGCAATCGACAATTAACTAGGATATTTATTTTTTCTCATGTGCTTGGTATAAGGCACTAAGTATCATTATATTAAATCCTCCATCTACCACATGATAGTTAGTTATAAATTCCTTACTATTATTATAGGTAAACAATAATTTATATATGTCTAAATTAATTCTTCAGTTGATGGTTAATACCTATTAATTATGTTTTTAGTTCCTTTGATGATTATGTTATAATTTGAACATTTTAGGGGTATGATTTTAGCTTCATTAGCATGAAGTGTATCTAATGATATGTGATTCCCTATCACTATGTTTGATTTCAAGAAAGTATAAGGAAAGAAAAATCCTCATGAAAATTATTTTCTCATGAAAAAATCCAAGTACGAAGGAACATGAAAATGAATTTTGGAAATCAGACACAACCTTGTGAAATATACTTGTGTTAATAATTATAGTGTGTTTGTTGTACTATGTTAATGACATTGAAATGTTGTGTTTTATTCTTTAGCTTTAGGTGGAAACAAGGACAATGAGGAGAAGTTAATCTCAAGACGCAAGTGAGATTCCAAATGTTGCTAAGGTGGTCTACTCTTGCATATGATTAGTCTCTTACAATCATGACCATCAAGAAAGATGGTACAATTTGTGTATTGAAAGTGTGAATTAGGAATGTTAAAAAATGAAAACTTGAATTGATATATGTTTTTGCCCATAAGATGTGTGGTTATGGTCAATTCTTGTGGTTATGTAATTGACCTTGATGAAGCATATGAAGCATGTCACCCTCTCTGTATCTTCAAGTTAGTGGTTGGAGCTTCTATAGATGGTGGAAGACAAGTGTCACGGATTTAAGTATTTCTTAAGCTCTCATGTGGCACTTAGACAATTCAAGTCTATTGAAGTTGCTAAGTCTTTCATGTTGTGACAAAGGTTTTTCACATTTCACACATTATAATCATCACATTTTAACTCAAGTTTTTATTTTTAAATACTTTTGCATTAAACTCTTTTTAAAAGTATTAAATTAATACCATTCCCTAATCTTACTCGGCTTGGTTTATCAACTTCGGTGGTTTATTACTTTCTAGAGCCAACTTTCAACTTAATCAATCCAACGTAATTGTTATTGATTCATGGTCAATAATTCTCTAATGTTATGATTGTTTTCTGAAAAATTTGAGGAAAATAAAATAAAGAGAAAAAGTACAAGGAAAGGAAATGTGGAGAAACATAAAAGAATTATATTTAAAATTAATAAATTACTTTTATTTGTTATTTCAAACCCATTTTACACACAAAATTATAATAATATTCAATTTTTTTCCCTATTTTCCATGAGATACCAAATATAAAACAAATATTTTTCTTAACATTTTTTTAATGCTTTTTGGAAACTAAACATAACTTAATACTTGTCTTTGTGTTTCAAGATACCAATAATACTTCTTGATAAAATCATATCTATTAATGTGGCATGTGTACATGTGTGGGATATTCATGGTTCAATACTATCACCATCTTACAATTGTGGATTCTAATTGAATTTTATGAATTAATGATATGATCTTTCTTTAAACAAAATGTTCTTAGTTAAGTTAAAATGGTTGAATTATTTCAATTGGTCAAACCTCAATATTCCAAATATTTCTACTTTGATTAATCAAGGTCTTTGTGAGTTGACTTTAATTTGCTTTTAAATATCATCTATTAAAGTATTTTGGATGCTTCTTTGTTTTGTGTAGTATTGTAATAGATTATGAGATAATTGTAGACCAAATGATATACAAATTATCTCCTTTATAGATGTTTTTTCACTTGCTTTAAAGCTAAGATTTTGTAAACTAGCTTTTATCTTTTCTTAGCTTTAATTTTTTTACTCTAAAACACCCAAATAAAGTCATTTAGTTTTGTATGTGCTATTTTCTTTAAAAGAGAAACTAAAAAGGGATGGATCCTAGTATATAGTTGAAGCAGAGAAGGATTTTATTCTAAAATTAATATAAAAAATATACTTTGATAATATAATTTTAAACCTCTTTTAGATGGTGTTTGGTAAACCAACTTAATAATTTAATATAACATAATAACTTAATTTGTTATTAAATAGATTAACTATTTTTGGTAAAATAATTTAATATTATAATATAAATATAGCATTAAGTCAAAATAGTTAACTTAACGGTATTTGGCAAATCAACTTAATGACTTAATATGATTTAATAATTTAATTTAAGTTATTAAAGAGATTGAACATGTTTGATAAAATAACTTAATATTACAACTTAAAGTTATTTTTAACTTCAAGTAATAAGTCAAAAGGGTTAATTTCATTGAGACCCCTTGAGGTTTGATATAAATATACTCGATTACCGTTGTTTTCAAATTTCATCAATTAGCACCCTTATGAATTTATTTTGTTTAAAAAATTTATTTTTTTAAGAGATTTAAAGTAAAAATATTTTAGATAGGAGTGTTTAATAATTCACTAAAAACTAAATTTTATTTGTTAAAAAATAAAATTTATATACATAATACATTTATAGGGATGTTAATTGATGAAATTGAAATTTGAAACTTATGATGACTTACTGTATTTACACTAAACATGAAGAGTCTCAATAAAATTAACTTTAAGTTAAAATAGTTAACTTATTCTTAATCTCAAATCTTTTTTACCTTATTTGTCTACATTTATTACTTATTTTTTATGATTGTACTTATATCTTTAATACTTTAAATATGAATATTTAACAAATAAATTTATTATTTAGGATTAGTGAAAATATAATTGTTAGTTAAAAATAATAAGGATGAATATGTCAATTTGACAATTTAGAATAAAAGTTTTAAGTTTACAGTTTAAGAACCATTTAACTTAAAATCAATTTAAATCATTAAGTAATAAGTAATAAATAATAAGTAATAAGTTTTACCAAATGCCCACTTAAACATAGCTTTTAAATGAATTATTTAATCAAAAGACAAATATAAAAAAATAAAAATAAAATAATAAAAAATAAAATAAAAAGGAACACACTAAACAGGCATCATAAAGTCTTTCACATGATTTCATTACTTTTTTATTCACCTTCTTAGAAGACGATTTTAATATTTTCTAAGAAAATTATGAAAACACAAAATTGGTGTTTCCAGATTTTCTATTTTTATAAAACTCTATTTTTTGAAATATTGATTTATGTTTTCTTTACAAATGAAAACAATTTAAACAAAAAAGTGATTTATAGTTTCCATTTTTAAAATTGATTTTCACTTCTTTTGACTTAAGGCATTTTCAAGATAAGAAAAAAAAATAGGAATAAAAGCTATTTTTAGAGAATAAAAATAAATGAAAAATGAAAAACATTTTCCAAACCGAAACCCATTGTTAATGTTTTCATCTCATTGTGCCTTTTTCTAATCTCCATCCCGCACTTTGATGGGCTAAACTCGAAAATGGAAAGTTATATCTTGGCACATGCTTTAATTTACATTTGTTAAATTGGTTTTGACATACATTTTTCATAATAAATGCAAAACAATAGCCTGAGTTACAAACATGATTTCCATGGTTTTTTAGGTCTCTAATCACATAAAGTATTGATTCCCAAATTAATGATGCTCTAAATTTAGTGCATAGGGCATTCAGACTCTCAGTTCCATCAACATCCATTTTCATTTTCTCACCTGCCAAAACCTTATTGTACAAATTTCCATTGAACCTTCAGATCCATCCCATGTTCCATTTTCAATCCTAGCCACATTGTTACCATAGGGCAAGTTGCTAGTACCAAATATTTAAGACAAGTATACATACAATACAAATCAGTCCATTACCCTAAAAGAAAAGGAAAAAGAAAAAGAACTTGTGTCACAGAAAGGAATAATCTATTGGGTCGGTGGCTTGTATCCAAAGTGATACCAAACTGTGCTGACAAGGAGCCTTTGTAAGAATCTGATACAGCTCCTGCTGTTTCTGAAAGGTTGCTCTTCATCTCTGAAATTTTTGATACCATGTGCTCTTTGTATTTCAAAACTGAGTCAACCAAAGCATAGAGTTCCCAAGCACATATCTGAATTTCATCCTCATTTTGCTTGATTGCTTCCTGCAACTTCAATTTGGACATCTTCATGACAACATCAAAGTCTAGTCAGAATCCCTTGAATTTTTCAATAATATTCACATTAATCAAGAACAATTATAAAGCCAGGTAGAAATTTTTAGCTCTGAAAAGGGAAACCAACTTATGTTAAAATAAGTTTCTTTCAGGTTTACGAGATCCACCCTGGCAATATTGATATCCTTAACTAACTATTTAAGAGAAGAAAAACAAAATTATACCTCCAGAACATCTGCCACTTCTCTTTCCACAATATCTACATTATGGGTTTCTATCTCAACATCCTCCACCAACTTCTTAGCTTCCATTGCACATCTGGAGGTGTAGTTTTGCGTTTCCTTCTTCAAAAAATTTAATTGAGCTTCCACCTGACAAATTGATCATTCATCCATGGTTAACCTCATACAACAATAGCCTAAAAAGAATTCATTCTGATGCCTTGTCAAAAATCAACCAGAAGATAAATATCCATGAACGAAAAACAATTAGATTAAACAATGTGTAACCCAATAATTTATGTTGCAAAATCAAGTTAAACATCAGATCCATCAGAAACAACGAGATGCATGATACTATTCTTTAATAATGGAATAACCTTACATGGCATAGTTATGCAAGCATTGTTTAAGCTAATGTCAAATATAGTCAAAGCCTTGACAATAATTTCCAATCAGCAAGTTGGAAAATTACTTGCTAAAAAATATACTTGGAAAAGGAATCAAATGTAGTCAATCCTTTCTAGGGACTAATTATCATCCAAAAATAATTTTTCTTAAGTGTTTTATAAGCCATCAAAGCTACTTTGAAAATTTGGGGCCTAACAACCTATGTGCAATAACAATTGACGTCTCCAACAGATTATTATTATTTTTTTAATCCAAAACAAATCATTCATTGATATGAATTTAATTACAAACCAAGGATGAGAAACCCTTTCAAAATATAAAGGATGATTAAAAATTGAGGAAAAATCTAACAAAAGTAGCAAGATAGCTATACTAATCAAGGACGATACAAGAACTTGTACAAAATATAGCGACAATTTACACTTGAAGGGGGTAAAACATACCTTACAAAAGAGTCCATTTGCATGGCTCCACATTTAGCCAATCAATCTGCAACCTGATTCACTAAATGAGGGGACCAATAGAAGGAACAACCCAAGCTACTAGCTAGATCCAGGGTTTTAGGGAGCTACATGTCATACATCCCAAGACATGTGATGGGGGAAAGCCTTTCAAAGTATATTCAAAAAGGAAAGGAAGGCACAAATAAACTTTAAGTGGGATTAGTATTAGTTAGAATAAAATTAGAATTAGTATTTATTGGAATCAAATTAGGAATAGCTAAATAATTTAGAGGAGACTTAGAGTCATAATAGGTTATATTAGAATCCTAGTAGGCTTTGAATTTCTTAGAGAAGCCTATAAATAAAGCTAATTGATGTAAATCAAAGTAATGAATTGATAATTAATAATATAACGTTTTCTTGCATACTTTGCAATTTTGAATGGTAAGACTCTTGATTTTCTTCTAGGTGAGACTCTTAGAAGGCCTTAGTGAGACTCAAAGGTTTCTAGCTCTTCTTCTCCGTATCTTCTTTCTCAATGTTTTTTCATTTTATTTTCTTTACCATAAACTTTATCCTTTATTCCTCACCTTAAACGGTTAAACCCTAAAAAATAAAAACCGTAGCCCACTTATTTGATTGTAGGCAACCATCATAAGGTTGTCCTACGTCAATATGTCCAACAGTTTAATCATCCCTTTTAATCCAATTTGAAAATAGCACCTATTCTTAACTGAATTATACTAAAGCATATTTGGGTCACTTTTCTAAAGCACATGTCTAGTTTCCAAAAGTGGACACAATTCTAGAATTATGCAATTGGAGTATGTGCATCTAGGGCATCCTGAAGATATGTGCATTCTGAAAATGAACACGTATTCCTATTTCTTCTCCCTCTTCCCTATATTTATTATTCATCATATCTTCACATCACCTAGGTACCATATCAAAACCATACAACAAGCTGGCCCTTGATCAGCATCCATCTGACCCTGATCAATGGACTTCAGAAACAATGGCATGCACCCTACATTTAACTTCCAAGTCCTCTGGACCAATTTGACATAACTATGGTAGCACACTTTTTGGGTCACCCTTTGTATTAGTTCAAAGGAACATTACAACCTGAGCTGTCCATTGATGCCAAAAAGCTGTAATGTGGGTAATACATGCTCTGCTCATATACAATAATTGTTTTTAGCAATGGATACAAAATGGATGTCTATCTAGGGCATCCAAAAGCTAAGATTTTATCTACAACCAAAAGAGTACAACCTCTAAAGTTGAATGGATACAAAATGCCCATGATTGTTCCTTAATAATAACCCCCAACCCACAACCGGCTCCGATTTCCCAAAAAGCAACCTTCCCAGGAAGTGTTTCTAGGAGGAATAACAAACTTATCTCTCAACTTATCCCCTTCATCACCCACATAGTTTTAAAAGGTGCAAGGCGCACCTAAGATGCAAAGTTTTCTATAGCTTAAGCGCAAGGCGCAACACAAGGTGTGCGTCTAAGTGAAGTGAAATGTGACCTAGAATACACATCAATTTTGTAAAATATGATTCAAAATCTAATCCGATCAATAAAAATTTTAAAATTCGAAACATTTAAAAGAAGCATTCAATAAAAAAGTAATGAAATTATATACATTTCAGTATATAATTAGAAATTTAAAAAATAAAAGTGTTTACAAAGGAAGAGTAAAGCTGACAAGGCGTACTTTTTCAATAAGGCACATATCTTGGCAAGCAAGCGCTATAACTTGGGAGTGGTGGCGCCTTGAGCCTAGGCGCACTTAAAGCACACCTTTTAAAACTATGATCACCCATTAGACAGATGGTTAGACCAGACAGCTCTTGCTTTTTTTTTTTTGATAGGTAGACCAGGCAGCTCTTGCTATTAAATTTTGAGTGACAACTGCTTGTGTAACTGACACCATTTGCCCTTTGTACCAAATTTTAGATTGACCATCGGGTGGTACTATACTCCTTTCCAATTATTTTCCCTCCCATATTTCATTTGAGTTATTCTGGAATTTAGCAATATTCTATCCAATGGAATTTCTAGGAACAACATTTTTCTGTCAAAATTTGAATACATCTAAATTATCACCTTTTTGAATTCTAATTGTAGTCCAATCAATTTAACCGCAGTAATTGATTTTCCAAGAAATTTTCTTATGTGCATTCAACTACTAACAATTCAAGAAAACATTTTTTTTTTGGATAGGTAAATCACAATTAAAAAAACAAATTAAACGAAGGGGCAAGCAAGATTAAAAAACAATTGTCTTTTAGATTGCAAAGAAAATACCAAAGAAGCTTACGGTTACAACTTTAGTTTTCCTGGAGTGTCATCCATGCAATATAATGACCATGCAATTGTATATGCTACTGCTGGTACTTTAGAAATGGTATTGCTAACAAAGTCAGACCACTAGGTAAAGAAGACCTGCTTTGATTTGTTATATAGATAGATGGATACAAAGAGAGAGAGAGAGAGAGAGAGAGAGAGAGAGAGAGAGAGAGAGAGAGAGCGAGAGAGAGTTTGGCCTTTTCTAAGAGCAGCAAAAAGAGGTTGAGTTAATTTGTACTTCAATTAATTGCATATTCAATAGGGGATCATTGGCTCCAACTATGTGCCCACCCCCTCCATCTGTATCCTTATGTGTCTGAGAATTTTATGGGTCTGTCATTCTTTCCAAAATTTTTATGTGCTGAGGAGTTCTTCTTTCTTGTAACATGATCAATCTTGTTATTTGTACCAAAGATATTCAGGAATGTCTTTGAGAATTTTATGAGTAGAGGATTCATCATCCTCTCCAAAATTTGTCTTCTGGAGTTAATCTGTATCTAACATCACCAATACTTTTACCCTTCTTTAAAATTTTTAGGAAAACAAAGTGAAAATCTGGCTGCTCCTGTTGACACCCTAAAAGCATATAAAAAAGGCATAGTTTTTTATTCTTCGTGAGAGGTATATAAATGCATAGCTGCTGAACAAGAAAAATGAGTTCTAATTCACTTACTTCATCACTACTAGTTTGAAGTGCAGCAAGACGATTTCTTTTTGCTTCAATTTTAGCAGCATTTTCAACTGATTGTTCCTGAAGAGAAATCAACTCTTCCAACTTTAGCATAAAGCATTTTATTTATGTCATCAGCAAAGGAGTCAAGTGCAGGCTTAAGCGTTGATTTGTAATCAATTCCCAAAACCTCAGCAGGCAAAGACCCTTTGGCATTCAAAACATACTGCAAACCATTTCCTAACTTTAACCTGGAAACCATCCAAGAGAAAATACTTCAATCACACAATAGATTGTAGTTTAATAGGTTGAAAGAGTTGCATGAGGTGGCATGCTAATTTTTCAATTCAAAGATGCTCCTAAAAATTAAGTATTTAGTGTTGTCTCTTCATGGCTATTAGTTTACTTCAAAAAGTTAAATAGAACATGGTCCCAAGGGAAACAATAGGCTCCTAAGGCAGGGCTCAGGAGGCAAAGGGTTGGGTGGGTATGGGAAGGTTCCAAGTTGAAATTCATATACCGAGAGAGAGAGAGAGAGAGGAGGGGGGGGGGGAGAGGGGAGGCTACCTCAAAAAAAGAGGTTGCCAAGGGCAACTGTATCACCTATCTCTTTCTAAATAAATTATTAGAAAACTTGTGAGGATGGAAGTGTTAAATGGAGATTTTTTTTTTAAAGCCAAATCGAGAATGAACATTAACTAACCTTAAAAACCTTTTTATTTTTCTTACTTTGACAAAGCTCCAGAATGGTTAGTAGTTTGAGAGTAACACTTAGCTCAAAAGGTTAAAGAAGATGAACAAACATGAAATCATAAACCAATACAAAAGATGTAATGCACCCAAAAGATAAATGCACATAAGGCAAATTACAACTCAGAAACTACCCATTGTTGGTGTTGAATCACAACCCAAGTAAACAAATGAAGTTTGAGTTGGCTACGTGGAAATAATGCATGTGACTCAAGAAGACATAAGCCATTGAATGATTTAGCAACTACATTCACCTGGTCTGAATTTTTGTCTACTAAAATTTTATTTTTTTGTTGGGTAAATTTTTTTGTCCCTATTGGGATTTGAACCTGAAACTTCCACAAACCCTCCCAAACCTTTACCTCTTGAGCCAGGCCTCAAGGGCATGTTCACCGGAATAATTTAAGCAGAGAACAACAGCTGGATCCTTCTTAGGAATCATCAACTAGTCATGCTGTAACTACAGAGCCAGATCCTATGTTCTCACTGAAGTTATACTAAAATGTTGTATATGTTAATGTATTTGCTAAGAACAGGAAAATATTTCATATCACCCATAAATGACAAAAAAAATCTTGTAATCTAATTCATGGAGGTAGATAACCTAATGTTGATAAGAATCACAGTAGACTTCAATGGAATAGAGAAAATTAATTCCAAGCAACACCAAACCTAAGAAAGAACATGATTCTACCATGTTCATTAATTATTAGAAAGCATACTGAAGATTACTAGAAAGACTTTAGAGTATGCAACTTAAGAAATTAAGAAAATCCTAGTGGAGTGGATTATAGAGGTACCAAAGACAAACAAAGAGGATAAGGAAAAGAAAACCTTCTGAGAGCCTGGTTGCATTCAATTGAAAGAGCTTCAAGCTCCTTAAACTTGTGCCCAATTGTCGTGTCAAGATCCCAAGACTTCTCCTCCCAACCATTCCTTGCAACCTTAGCCTCCGTGATATCTCTCTCAACTGCCTGCAACTTCCTCTTCATCCTCTCTGCATCTCTTGCATTAAACGTCTGCAACTCAACCCTTTCTTCAGCTCTTCATTCTCCTCGCAAATTCTATTATTCTCCTCAACCTTCACCCCAACTCCTTTTCCTTCTCTCCAAATCTTCTCCACTGATGCAATCCTTCCTGAAAATTCTGCAATTATTGCATGAAATTTCTTCACATCCTCCTCCAACACCCCCCTCTCCTTCTCCACAACCTCCTTTGCCGAAGGCCCCGACCTCAATTCCTCCAACCTCCCCTCCCTCTCTGCCACTTCTTTCTCCAATGCCTTCACACCTTCCGCCACCGCGTCCCTCTCCTTTCCAACTTCCCCATAAACTCCCTATCCACCGCCTCCATCCCATCATCATCCCCGCGAATATAATGCAAGTAACTATCCAATGCATACACTAAAGTATTGTCAAAACACTCCAAATTTGACACAAGATGGTCATTATACAATGCGATTTGAACCAATCAATGCATTACGCCTAAAAGGGAAGGCCAAGCATGCGGGGTTCCGGGGGCTTTGAGAGCGGACTTGTTGAGCTTGATCGGGCAATTGAGATGCTTGAGGAGGATAGGAAGATCGTCTTCAAGTTTGGTTGTGGGGAAATCGAGTTGGGAGATGAGGAATTTTAGGGTTTCGGAAATGTCTTTGGCGGAGGGGAGAGGGGGTTTGAGGGGGAGAGGAGAGAAATGGGAGGCGAGAAAGGAGTTGATGGTGCGGATGGCGGAGAGTTGGTTGGACGGGTCGGTGAGGGCATCGCCGCGGAGGAGCGGTTGATTCTAAGGGAGGAAGGGCGGCTGCTGGCGAAACTAGCGTCAGAGTTGCGGCTGAATTGGCGGTGGTGGTCGACGGAGGGAGGTGGTGGCGGCGGTGGGCGGATAGAGTCCTTCGGACGGCGGCGGCCGGTGGCTTTCATCCCCGGCTGTGATGGGCGTCCCTCTCTCTTCTGAGTTCTTGTGAATTCTGAATCTCTCTTTCCTGCCTATGGGCTACTGGGAAAATGACACTGCTTTTTAAATTTTATTTTCGAAAACATTTTTTTTGAATGAATTATTTTTAAAAATATTAAGATATTATTTCGTATTTTAATAATATAAAATATTTTCACCGAAAGGAAAAAACAAATCAAATTACCGAAAAAACATTTTTGGCTGATGGACGCTTTTTTGCTGTGAAGGAGGTTTTGTTGACTGATCAAGGACGGGCGGGCAGCAAAGTATTGATCAACTTCAACAGGTTAGAAGGATGAAAGGTGCTGATTGTGTATTAGTTCAATTCTTCTTTAAATCTATTTTCCATACATCTTGATTAACCTCTAAGTAATTGCATACTCAGATTATGCAGTCAAAAGCAATTTCATATTGATCCAGCTTGCATACGTGAGAGTTCTTTCCTAATTTCTTTCGTAATGGTTCAGGAGATCTCTCTTTCGAGTCAGTTCCAACATAAGCACATTGTTCAATATTATGGCACATTCAAGGTATTTTTCAAAATTTTCTTGTTGGATTGGCTTCTTGTTATGTACCACTCTTGGAATTAGGGCTACTGTTTGCAATTTTGCATTTTTTGTGGCAATCTTAGATTTTTTTTTCCCTTTTTTTTTGTGTGTATATTCATGAAATCCTGTCAATTTCATACCTGAATCTTTGGGATATATATATATAAAAAAAAAAAAAACCCTACATAATGCTGCATGCAAGACACAAATTTAGGAACTTGATCTGGGTCTTGTAGAGTTGTTGCATGAGTCCTCTGGCATCTTTGTACCTCGGAGGACTTAACTCGCTGCTAGTGCTGGGTTGGGCCTAATTTATAGGGAAGAAACATTGGTGGAGGCAGTTGATAAAGCCCAGAGTTGACGGCTGTTAACACTGGTGAAAAGGACGGGAAAATTTTTAGCTTTGAAGAGTTACCTCATTCTCTTAACTACATCTGTGCTCAAGTGGCAGATTACTAGTCCTAATATTCCTCAGAATGCTCCTGGCTTTAGGAAGAAGACATGAATTATGGCATCAATTTGGGCATACGTCCCTCCTCTGCAGTAAATCTAGAGTGCCAACTAAAACTTGGGACTGATAATTTGTTGCTCTCACTTGGGAACCCCCATGCAGTAACATTAATTAGGTCTTTTCCTCATAGAATAACCATGAAAGTCTTTGTGCTTATTAGTATAATGGCTACTCTAGTGAAGGCCCAATGTTCAAGAGGACTTAGAAAGGATCTTAATGTTATGGGATTCAAAATCCTTAGAAGGCATGAATCTTTGGTGGTATCTGTCTTAAGTTCAATTAAAATTCGATTGAAACTTATCTGGAAGATCCATAGGTGTTTGAGGTTTTGGACCAAATCAATTGCAGCTTAGGGAGAAGCTGAGTAACTGCTCAGGGTAGCTTTTGACTTGGTGCACTGAGGAGAGTTCAATGTTATTGGGTCTTTAGAGAAAAGCTATTTTGTCTAGAATTCCCAGTAGCGTGAATGACACTGATGAGCTAATCAAAAGTTGTGGCTTAGTTGATTCATCTCTTAGAGTGAGGCTTTCCATGGTCAAACAAGCAAGAAACCCCAGTTTGAAGAGGTTTGGTAGGTTCTTGATCTCAACAGAGTAAAACATCATTCAAGAATCTTACCTAGGCTAGTATTTGATTATGGCTCCATGATATGGAGGTTAACTAATTAGATGATTCTCACCCTCTTTTCTATTGAAAATATGTGGTTGCTGCACCCAAAATTTGGTGATATTATTATGGATGTTGCATGAGATTCAGGTCTCAGTATGGGAATGATAGATTTATTGTGTAGCCTTAAGTCAATCAAAGCTTCTTTGAAATATTGAAGAAAGAAACTTTTGATATTTCTGGCAAGAGGAACACTGTGATAATCACACTTGAAGGAATGGGTCATATGATGGAAGAACTTTGATATCTTAGAATGAAAAGGAAAATAAGGTTGGAGGAATTATGGGAGGGAAGAGCTAGAGACAAGAGTCTAGGTTGAAATGGGTCAGGGAGGGTAATTGCTACTCAAAATTGTTTCACTGGGTGGATAAATTATGGCAGGTAGAAGAAGCTAGAAAGGAATGCCTGGGTATTTGAAGATAGGAAGAGTTAGTCTACTGAATTTCAGGAGAATTACTATGGATATTAGTTACCAAGAATTTATCAGAATTCCCTTCAACATCAGTTACGTTCCCAATTGGAATAGTAGTGAGCTACTTTGACAGTTGGTGTTTTGAAGCTTAACTTTGCTGATGTTCCTTGGAAATTGGGATTGGATGGCTATTGGCAATCTAATATGGGATCACAGGCAAGTTTATTCAAGGTTCTCAAAGAAAGCTGGTTTTGGGCTGACTATTGAAGCAAAAATTTCTTGCTTTAATGGTGGAGGTGGATTAACTAATAGTTTTATCTTGGGTGGCTAGTAGTCGGAGAGTGTTGTGCGAGATACAATCATTGGGTGCTGAGGATCATGCAATTTGATAGTTGTGTTCTCTTTTTTCTGGAAGCCTAGATCCCTTGAATTAGAAAGGCTATTGGTCGGCCAGAAATGGATCCTGTTCTTGGTTGGTTTAACTAGGGATATCATGCCCCGTGTTTTGGTGGTTAATTTCCTTAAGGTTGCGCAGCCAAAGGCTCTCTGGTGTGCGGACTTCTGTATTTGTCTTTTTATAAGCCTGTGCAATTTTTTTGATGGATTTGTTTGCTTGTTCCTTTTTACAAATTCTTTGTATATTTTCTTAATTTCTTCATAACTAAAAATAAACAGTACTAAAGCTCTGTTTAGATTGACTTTTTGGAAGCAAAAAGATCCTTTTTAAGTCTAATAAGATCTTCAATATGTGTTTTTGGCTTCACTGAAGTACTTCTAACCTTAAAAGGAGTTCAACACATACGTATGGGCAAGCTGTTTTTCAGTTTATATGGGAAATTGTTTTATGTTTAGTGAAATCACACCAATGCCAAGATTGCCCCTTTAAAATAATGGTTTTAGCTTTAGCTTCAGTTCCTCACCAAAGTTAAAGGCAAAATAATATCCTCAAACAAGACCTAAATCTGAGGCCACAGCAGCACTGTTGCAATCTTCATGAGGTTGACTGAGTACATGTCTCTGTTAGAGAGTTAATAGGGATTCTGAGTCTATGTTGAGTAACCAAGGTTTTGCTTTTAGAGTTGTTATTATTTTCAATCATATTTTTGGATGTTAATCACAAAATTTTATTTCAAAGGCTATAGAAGGATTGCCCTGACTGGATGACTCTTAAAGCGGCATGTTCTATTTTAGCTGCTTGATGAGAACTAAACCTTAGACTAAAATTCATGAGGGGGTCTCTTGAGCTTCCCCATCTGTTATTTTTCAAGTTCACTTTTTCCTCTAAAGAACCTTTTTTTAATCTCTCATCTACTTATCGTATCAGCTATTTTATCATGGTATTTGGCCTTATTGTTGTTTCAAGCTATGTTCTTGCCTTGTAGGTCTGCTTCTGAATGCATGTTTCTAAACATTCATGCATCATATGCATCTTTTATTTCTCTCGCAGGCTGTCTAATTGACAGTCTAAATACTCAGTAGTTACATTTTTCTGTTCTTTGGGGTGAATTAGTATTTTTCATGTTTTTGTTGTTGTCTGTTCCTTTATGATCTGGTTCTGGTACTGCATCAAGAGGATTGGAGTTCATGTCATATTTTTTTTCTTGCTTACTCACAAAATGTCTTGCCATTCCAGGACAAGACCAAACTTTATATCTTTCTTGAGCTTGCAACTGAAGGTTCACTTTTAAATCTCTATCAAAAGCATAAACTGTCAGACTCCCAAGCCTCTAAATACACAAGGCAGATTGTGAAAGGTTTGAATTATCTACATGAGCATAATGTAGTTCACAGGTGATTCAAATGATCTTACTACTACATTTTTTGGTTATATTGCTTGTGCTTTATTTGTTTATACCTTGCTCTATCCACATGCCATTACTGCTTGAAACATGTGCTGATTATTTCAATTATCTGCCTTTGCTACCAAGAGAATTGCATATGCATGAACTAAACGGCCTTCTTACTCGGGGAAAATTGGTTCACTCTGTTGAGAAAGTTCTTCAGTTTTTATTTTATTAATTTATTTTTGTTTTTATCTTCTTGAAACCTTCAATATTATTTGGATTGCACCAGTTAGCCCACTTACTGAATTCTGTGATTACAGACTGCTTGGTGAAGTGAAAAGTTCAACACTCCCACCTGCCCTCTTCCAGGAAAAGAAAAATGGAAAAACCAAAAACAAAAAGAAGAGTTAGGAGCCTGGATGTTAAACATGGTCATTGTCTGATAACTAAGATGAAACTACCCAAAGCCTTGGTATAGATATAGATATCCCCAATTTTCTGTGTACCTTACATCGTGTCTTCACATGTGGGGTTTACGTTGTTTGTTTTGAGATTATTGTGTATCTTAATAGTTTAATCCTTTCATAAAACTCCATGTCAGTTATAATATGAGGTGTAGTCCACTTCCATTTGACTTCATGCAATTAGCTGTATTATATATCACTTTGTATATTCTGCCTCAGTGCTTGATCTTGCTATAATATCCTCTTTTTTTTTTTCTTTTTTCTTTTTTTCTTTTTTTTCTTTTTTTTTAATTTGTAAGTCAAATTTTTGTTTAAAAGGAACATATAAGAAAAAATACATAATAATGATTCAAACTTTCTCTCTATCTCTCTGATTCACTTGATTTGAGTCTCTTCAGGAGAGTTTTTGGGTCATGATTACAGAATGGAAACTTGAAAATTGAAAGAATCCTAATGCAAAAGCCATTTACAATGCTACAAACTCTCTCTCTCTCTCTCTCTCTCTCTCTCTCTCTCATGTGATTGAGATGGTAAATGGAATAACTAGCAAGGCTAGAACCATGGAGGGATGTGATCATGGGACTCAGAAGTACCACAAGTAGGTCATAAGGGAAATTAGGCTTATTGATTTGGTCATGCGCAACAAAGGCCAATAATTGCATTGTTAAGAAGAAATGGGTGGACATTGGGAATCAATTGAGGTTACTTCAGGAAATTAGACATTTGGAATGACAGTTGAAGCCACAATGTTGTACATTTACTTACACATAAATTGTTTCTGTTGTAAGACTAATTGGTTCTGTATCATCTTCGAGGGATATCTGGTGGATGTAAATGGAACCGTGAAACTTGTGGATTTTGGATTGGCAAAGGTTAGTTTCTTTTTCCTAGAGTTATCTCTCTATTGTTTCAAAATGCTAGACTTCTAAATATTATATTTCTGGTTGTATATCTTTTCAGTTTTGCAAATTGAACGACATAAAATCTTTTAAAGGGACTGCATTCCGGATGGCCCCTGAGGTATCTTCCTCTCTTTCATTCCTTCATTTCTTAAATTAACAAATCATGTTTGGTTTTGAATTGAGAACTATATTTTATGGAACTGTACTCGGTAGAATCTTCTTATACCATGAAGAAGCATGCTTAAAATGTAGGCTCTGAAACCCTTGTCTTTTAGCAGGTGGTTGCATCAGAAAAGGAAATGACATGATTGAATTGGGTTATTGAATAGCTCGATTATTGGACTGGAGCTATCCCAACTAACAAATTGATAAGTTGTTTTCCAAACTGTTTCTCTTTCTAAGATTTTATCCTACAAGGCATTTAGTCAATGCCATGTCTTATTACCAATGCATTTTGATTATGCATCAGTCATTAGTATCTTTCTGTACAACTGCCAATATACTGACACTAATAGATGCATGGAACCACTGAATGCTCAATTGATGAGGATTTTCCATTCAAATCTGAGAATTTAGGCATCAAGCTACCTTTTTCCATTAACTCTCTCTACTTCTAAGGGTGGTTAAACCCTTGCTTCATTATTTGGTAACAAAAATTAGTACATCACCAGAAGATTGGTAGGGGGATCCTACAGTTAGGGATGCAATGAAGTGGATTGGAACTGAGTGACCCATCCTTCTTCCTGAGAACCCGATTTAGTACATTTCATTCCAAAGCTGCTCCATTGGGACAAATTCTTTAACTTTCTGGACTGCAGGTTTGTGAAGAGATGTTAAAGCCCTGGCTAAAAATGAAATAGTGGTGTCTGTTTTATAAAACAAAATATGGTCACCAGCAATCTAAATTTTAGCTCGATATTGCCCTTCTGAAATAAATTTCTGACTCTTTGCCCCTGAGAATGAATTGTGGTTTTGCAACCGCCCAGATCTGTGGATTTGAATCAGTTTTTACTTTGAAATCATGCTCAAACATCCTAGTCTTACAACTGTGTTTATTTATAAATCCTGCACCAGTTGGGAGTAGAACTCTTAAATCCCTGTTCTAAATCATGTCCAAACATGTTATAAGTATTTGTGTTAACCATATTTGAAAGTTTTTTACCAAGGACATTTGTCATTATATTATGTGGCACAGGATGCTCCAAGCATTATAGTTTCTTGTAAGTGTTGATTTTACAAATAATTTGTGCCACTGTAGGTCATTAATGAGGACAAACGAGAGAACGATGGTTATGGGTTTGCAGCTGATATATGGAGCCTCGGCTGCACTGTATTAGAGATGTTAACTTGGCAACATCCATATCCCGAATTGGAGCCGGTATGTATAAGCTTCAATGGAAACAAATAATCATTCCAACATTACATTCTTATATGCATCCAAACATAAGAATTGGAATCACCAAATCTATTTCTATTCAAGAAGATATAGGAGTGAAAACAAAGTTTTTATTCTCATTCCTCATTCCCATATACTAAACATGGCTTGAGGGCAATGGACTGATTTCAATGGTGTGTATACTTGTCTTAAATATTTGGTATTAGCAACTTGCCCAATGGTAAAAGTGTGGTGTGGGTTGAGAATAGTATAAAGATGAGCCTAGGGTTGTCAATGGAGCCTGCAAATAGCTGTTGGATTTGAAGGTTGAATAGGAATTTGCACAATAAGGTTTTGGGAGGTGAGAAAATGAAAATGGATGTTGGTGGAACTGAGAGTATGAATGCCTTATGTACTAATTTGACTCATTCATATTGAGATCATGTATATATGAAATTCATATTATGCAAGAAGACATTGCTTTTACTAATTCAAATGGAAGGTGAACAACGGTGAGAAACAATTGCTAGTACCCCATAGGCATCATTATATCTTCGACAAATTGACATAGGAGTAATAATTTTGACACAATCTGTCATTCATTCATAAATTGTTGTTTGGTAACACTCTTTTAAAATATACAATATAAAATTAAAAAATAAAATTTAATTCAATATCTGTAAAACAGTATTGGGAGACTGCATATTGGACGTTGTTTTCATAATATTGCGTTTGTCCTAAGTCTTAACTCTTAATAGGAAAAACCATGTTTTTGATTGAGTATATTCCATGCAATGACATGCACTTGTCCTTAGCCACCTTTCAAAGTCGAATCAAAAAGCAATGTTAGGAATCAAAATCGAATCAAAAAGAGGGAAGTGAAATTGAAGATACGGGTTCTTGGCGGGTTTAGATATTATTTTGTTCGATACCATCTAACCTCGATTATATATAAAATTAATTTTAAAAAATAATTTTACTGATTTTTTTCTATTACCATTTTTAACACATATAAAATATTAAAAAAAATATTTTTTAAATAAAATAAGCTATAAAACTATAATATTTTACTTATTTATAAAATATATTTATTTTTAATGTAATTTAAAAATTCTAAAATTATTACATTTTGTTAAATAAAGAAAATACGATGAGTATGGTGGCCATGAAAATTACTTTGTATAAACGTGATAGGATTGATATGGGTAACTCATCGTCAACCCAACCGATCATCATCCTTACAGTTAAAAATTTACGTAAAGGAAGGGTACAATTGGTATTTTTATTTATTATAAAGAAAGTAACTGAAATGGCTTTTGAAACCCGATGATATCCAATTGGAGATAAATTCCCAACTTCAAAATTAGTAAAGTTAATTTTTTTTCTTGAACAAATTTAGAAACTTTATGAATGTCACGTTGTCGCAAGTGTTTATACTATAAAAATATTCTTAAATAATTTTATTGGTAAACATTTTTAGGAATAATTAAATTATTTTTAATAAAAATTCTTGAAGTAATAACATAATACATCGAATATTAATTTTTTAAATATATTTATGTAAATTATATATACTTATTTCCATCCATTGAAGAAATTCTAATGTTAGTGGATGGGTGAAAAAAATATGAACGATAAAAAAAGAAAAAAAGTTGATAATAACAATTGCATAACTAAAAAAGTATTTGCAATTTAGAATCAATCATTTGATGGTTGAATTTTTGAAAGATATTAGAAAGATTAGTTTTGAAGATTATTGTGACTCATTTTTCAATTGTATTTATAGGTATTCTACTTTGTAGTCTCCTTTTAAATAATAATAATAATAATAATAATAATAATTTTCTCTTATTTTAATATCTTTGGTACAAAACAATAATTTGATTTTTCTCTTATTTTTATTTCTTTGATACAAAACAATATTATAGTTTATATTTGGACCACCAAAATGCAATATGATATAGAAAAAGGTAAAAAGTTTTTTTTATAAATTAAATTTGTATTATATTTATCAACATTGTAAGTTCTAAATTTGTTATCCTTCAAATATTTTTCTTAAAAATGTAATATATTGATCATAAGAAATCAAGATTAAAAAACCTGAGATTAAAAAACCTGAGAAATCAAATATTTTTCTTAAATATTTGTTGGTGATAAAAAAAAAAAACACAAAAGAAATTTAAAAAAAAATGTGTTTTGTATTATTTTATATGAAATAACTACCATTCATTAGCGCTAGTTCCATTAAATGCTTTATTATCACACACTTAAAAGATGTTTAAAATCACATTATTAAAATATATATTTTATATTAATTTGAGACTAAAATCCATCTTTGTTTCAAGTACCTACAAACTAGGATCCATTTTTTTAAAAATAATTTTTATTTATTTATTTTTATTTTATCTTCTAAAGAAAATGATGTAAACAAAACTAAATGGTCATATCTTGAGGTTATGTTTGATATGTGGGAATGACGAGTGATAATAGATACCTTATTCATTTTCACATTTATTTTTATATTTAGATAACTCAAGTTACTTATAAATGATATTTCAATTTATCCTATGAGGTATTTTGATTCTATAAAACAATTAATTTTAAAGATATTTTTCAAAAATTTAAAAATCTAAACCTTTTATTGATAAGTTGTTTTTAAATATATTTTATTTTGATTTTATAAGAAACGAATTGTAAATTCAAGTTATATAATATAAATTTAATTTAATTTGTGCCTTATTAAAAATAAAAAATAATTTTATTTATAAATAAATTAAAAATAAATATTTTAAATAAAATATTAATAGTAATATTATAATAAAATCATAATTTTTTTAAATATTATAAAAATATGATAACATAATTGATTTATTTTGTTAATAATAATAATAATAATAATAATAATAATAATAATAATAATAATAATAATAATAATAATAATTCAAAATTAATAATTGCTAATACTAATTTATTTTAGATGAATTTAAAATTAAATAAAGTTTAATTTTTTAAGTATAAATGAGTCAAATTTTCATTACATACATACATTTAATACTCAAACATGGTATTCTTAAATTTTTTATTTAATTTATAATTAATAAATCAGTTTTTTGAATTTCAAATTATTATTAAAAATTAAAATATTTATTAAAAAATTCAAAATATTAATTATTTCCATTATTTTTTATAGTCTTTATATATATTTTTTGAGTTTCAAATTTTCTTTAAAAAAAATATTAAACTTATTAATAAATTTAATACAAAGTCTTCCTTAATTTGAATTTCTAGTAAAAAAAAATGGTTTTCTATTTTGCTTTGTTTATAGAGCATGATAATCAAATAGTGGTACAATTTTTTTAAAAACAAATTTGTTTGTAAATCATATGTGCAAATAGTTTTTATTATTTAGCAAAAACACTATAGACCCTCTATTTTGGCCCTAACACACACACACACACACACACACACACACACACACACACACACACACACACACACACACACACACATATATATATATATATATATATATATATATATATATATTTTCTCTCACGCCACTATTTTTTTAGCATGTATTTAGATCCATTTTTGCTCAGTTTTTCATCATCCCGGTCCATGTTTCACATTATTGATTTTTGAGCTATATTTTGGAGACCATTTAAAGGGCTATTTCAGGTCCTAGCATGATTATTGGACGCCCATTACGATTAGTTTTTTTTTAGGGTTTGCTTTTGGAATTTTAGAGCCTTTGAGTAGTTGGGTTGGGATGAGGACACATGTACTCATTCTAGCCTTCCTTTGTCTCTTTTAAAGGCCTTTTTGGCCTTTAGTGAAGGGTTTTTTTTTTTTTTTTTCACTCTTTTGGCTCAAGTTTTCTTGGAGGGGGCTTGCTAGCCACCTTTTAAGGGTAGTGGAGATTCTCTCTATAGCTAAGGAAAAGGGGCAGAGAATTGATTTTTATAGCGAGAGTGAGACAGAGAGCAAAGGGATTGGGGAAGTTTTTGGGAAAAGTAGCAGACGAAGAAAAGTTGTGGGCGAGGCATTATGGTGGTGAGTGGGCTACAGAGTAAGACGTTGCAGGGGAGCACCATCTATTCTAATGGGGAGTCTTAGAAAAGAGGGACATGAGCTACAGGCCATCTTGGGGAGGCATTATTCTTCTTTATTTTGGGTGAGAGTAAGAGAGGATACGTTGGAGAGAGTAAAAGATCTTTCTTTTGGTGGTTTCTGGTTTTGAGTAGAGGAGAAGAATAGCATCAAGAGAAGGGAAGCAGATGGGACCCTTCCAGGAATGGATATTTTGAGTTCCCTATTCATCTTCATTTATCATAATTGTTAGGGTGAATTCATAATATTCCAACAAACACCAGGATTTTTCTACCATTTCTTTGTGTAAAATTAAATAGGTAATAGCAACTAGCAGTAATAAATAAATAAACTCATGCAACGGAAAAATAAATCAGATACCAAAATTTTTATGTGGAAAACCCCTCAATGTGAAGGAAAAAACCACGGGACCTAGGCCAGTTCAAACTCCACTATTAACAATATTGGGTTACACTTGTCTTCTCTAGAATAATCTCTAGAGGCTACCAAATACATCAAGAGCATATATAGCCTTGGATTATATAATCTCTCTTGGTAAAAAAACAAGGAAAAATGGAGAAAGAATACCCAAAAACACGTTGTTACTGTTCATGGGCAATAACACCAGTTCCCGAGCTCAAAATCTGATCTCCACCTTTTAGATTATAGCTACTCGAGTTTTGAACCTCTCCTCCAAATTTCAACTCGATCGAACCATAGATGAAGCGGGATCGGCTCTTTGATGAAATCTGGGCAGTGAAATGTGTTTTTTTTTCTTTCTCTCTTCTTTTCTCTCTATTTTTTCCTCTTTTTTTTTTTTTTTTTTTAATCTCTTATGTTTTTGTTTATTTATTTATTTTATTATAACTGACTTGGGCCCCAAGAATATGGGGCTCACTCCCTCACATACGAGGGAGCCTAACAAATCTCCAATTGGATTCTAATTGATTAATTAACCTAACAGGGTGTACTAATTAATCAATTAGCTTAATCCAAAGACCTTGTTCACTTACCCCTGTGCAACCTTATGTTATTACCAAAATACCCTTATACATAAAAGTGAACCTAAAACCAATCCCACACTCATAACCTATGCCAACAAGGTATATGAGCTCAAACTGGGGATCATAACTCCAGTATTTTATGTAAATAACAACAAGACACTATATACTCGGGTCTGTGACTTGCTATCCATTGTGTTTAGTCTCCCTATGAACTAATGTCCATAGTCTAATAAGGTAAAAATTGTCAATCTTTTAAGACTACCTCTATTATCATTGAGTTACAGATCCTTCTATTATGTGTTCAACTAACATGTCTTAGCTCTCAAAGAGCCTATGTCAAGTTCCACTTAAGGAACTACTATAACCATAGTTTCCATTAACACACCTCCTTAGAACCACCCAACGGGACACATTGTCTCCATCCTATGAGATATCATGGTGCTTCTATTAAGAATACCTATTGCTACCAACTTCCATCAATAGTGACCCAATCCATAAGGAATATATGATCGACTTACAATCTCACCCATAGGTCAAAACCATTGCTAACTTTGGCTTAAGCTTCAATATTCTCTCAAGGTTGAGAAACAACACAATGAAGTAGCTTGGTAAGGTCACAAATACTTGATAGCCTTAAGTCATGACTCACCATAAGTCCTGTCCAATATGTAACCATACACACCACTATACTCACCATGGAAAACTCATCTCGATATTCAAGACTAGTTATCCCTCTAATTAGAAGGTGGTGGTGCACTATAGCCTCTAATAAGTTGTCTAAACCCACAAACCGACTTTGAACAAGTCATCTATTTGCAAGGAACTCATGACTTGGATCTTCCCTATAACTCATAAATGCACTCAAGTCACACACACTACAAAAGATGTCACTACAAGAAAAAAGGTCTTCATTGACAGTTTTCCATCGTCAAGATAAGGTATATCTGTTAAGGTAGATCAGTATTCACATATGTCGTCTATGCCAGTGTCAAGAAATGATAAAAGCTAGCTTGACATATGCATATGTTAAGTAGACCTTATTTCTATCAATGTAGGAATCTTATTAATATGACATATGTTAAAACGTTTCTTCCACTTTAGTCAAGGTTAGGTTAAACATATGTGAAGGTTAACTCATTGTTTTGTCAAGATTATATTCAATATATGTTAAGCTTAAGTATGATATATGTTAATGTTGTTTTATATGCTTTTAAATTTAATTTACACATATGTCAAGGATGTTTTTTGTTATTTTTTTTTTCAAAGTTGAAATTTTAATATGTTAAGGTTCTTTTATTCTTATGTCAAGGAATACAATTTCTTTTATGTCAAGATTTCTTTATTCATATAAAGGAAATTGTTTTATTTCATATCAAGGTTGCATATGGAACATGTCAACAACCTAACCTGTTGCCCAAATAATCTGCATCAAAATTGAACCTGTTGTGTGTGTGTCTATATATATATATATATATAAAGTACATGAATGTATAAAATATACTTTAAAAAAAATATGAACATGTAGGCAAATATATTGACAAAAAAAAAAAAAAAAAAACCTTAATATCCTTGCATAATCTTATATTATCTCACATACATCCAAAAAAAGGCAAATATGTACCCAAAAATCCAATAGTTATACATGATAAATATAATGTAGCCATGATCTTGTGCCTTCAAAAGTGCTGTAATTGCTGCAAATGCCACCAAATCTTCTGCAAGTAAGAAAAAAAAATCAGTATATGTTTATATTTGAAAGATTAATAAAAGGATATAAACATGTATCCAAATATATTCCCAAACAACCTAACAACTATACAAAATCTTGTTATCTTGTCAAATATATATGAAAAAAGAATAGATATTTACCCAAAAATAACCAAATATCAAGTAGTTGTACATGATAACAAAAATTTATGCGTGATCTTCTCCTCTAAAAACTGCAGCACTGCAAATGTCACCTAACCTTTGGCAAGAAAGAAAAAAGTAACATTATTTTATATTTATTTTTTAAAGTTTATTAAAAATTCAATGAAAAAAAATCTACATCCAATGTATATTAAACATGTCACCTAATTTTTTGCAAGTATGAAAAAAAAACAACATTATTTTATATTTGTGTTTGAAAGTTCATTAAAAAGATATAAATATGTATCCTAAATATATCAAAATGTATCCACAAACAACCCAGCAAGTATACATGATCTTATACTATTATCAAATAGTCCAAAACATAGTTCTGAACAAAGATTAGAACACTAGATGTATCCACTCATGACTACTATCTACCACTCATTTTCATCCAATTCCACTCATAGTGAGAAACTCGATTCAATTAGTCCAAAACTGCATGCAGCAGTGACTAAACATGGGTTTGAATCCAATCTTCCTGTCATGAATTCTATACTAGACATGTATTGCAGGTGTAGTTGTTTCTCTGAAGCAAATAGATATTTCTATGAAATGAATCAAAGGGATTTGATCACATGGAACACCTTGATCGCGGGATATGAAAGATCCAATCCAACTGAGACATGTAAATAGTCCTTTATTTGATGGCCAGAGAATATTGGAAGGCTTTCACGTCTCATTCGTCTTGACTTTCATCAGAACAATGAGTGAATCTAGTCTCTACAAGGTTTTTCCAGTACGTATGTAAAGTTTTAAAGGAATTAATAGTGGTTTTTAAGTATACTCTTTTATCTGAACTATTTTCTCTCAACTCTTCTAATGAAACATGTGCATCTGAGTTATGCAGGAATTTCATCAATACCAGCATCAATAAAGGGCTGTTGTTCCCTTGCAGAGTTTTATATGGGTTCATATTCTCATTCCTTGTTGCAAAAAAATTTAGATATTTGGGAGTGTATGGTGTACGTAGATTTTCTTTCATTTTAAATCTTTTTATATTTGATATTCGTCTAGTTGTTGTGGCTTCAAGTTTCAAGAATAACGTGTTGTCTTTGCTAGCAGCAGAGATTGGGGCACTTTCTCTTTTAGGGACATTAGATCTTCACTCAAACCAGGTGGGTAGACATTCTATATTCAGTTTAAGTATAAAATTTATCCGACCAGTGTCAAATTCTTCTGAGATTTCGGATATACCCTCTTTGAGTGATTTATCCTACATGTTATTTCTTCTTATCTTAGTTAGCTTCACATTTACTAGCATTATGGCTACCTGCGTGACCTTAGCATTTTTGAATTGTGGACAACAGATTCATGGGAGGATTATTCGAAGAGGCCTTGATGGGAATTTGGCCTTGTCTAATGCCCTTATAGACATGTATTCCAAATGTGGAAATATTGCTGATTTGCACCAAGTTTTTGGGGGTATGTCTTGTAGAGATTTGGTTTCTTGGACTACCATGATGATTGGGTATGAGACTCATGGGTATGGAGAAGAGGTTGTTAAATTGTTTGACAAGATGGTCAGGTCAGATATTAAGCCTGACTGAGTCTTGTTTATGGGCATTCTTAGTGCTTGCAGTCATGCTGGACTTGTAGATGAAGGCTTGAGATATTTTAAATTAATGGTGGCTGATTATAACATTAGTCCAGACCAGGAGATTTATGGGTGTGAAGTGGATTTGCTAGGACGTGCTAGGAAAGTTGAGGAAGCTTATGAACTCATAGAGAGCATGCCATTCAAGCCTGATGAGTGCGTTTGGGGGCCAATTTCTTGGAGCTTGTAAAGCACACAGGTTTCCCAATTCCAGAAAATTAGCTGCTCACAGGATATTGGATCTGAGGCCTAATATGGCAGGGACTTATGTGATGCTATCAAATATATATACAGATGATGGTAAGTGGGGGAGTTTGTAAGACTGAGAAAGTTGATGAAAAGAATGGGAAATAAGAAGGAGACTGGTAGGAGCTAGGTCGAGGTAGGAAATCATGTCTATAGTTTTGTTGTTGGGGATGAGGTGGGCCCTAAAATAGAGGGGATATATCAAGTTCTGGAAAATTTGATTGGCCATATGAAGGAATCAAGGTATGTTCCTGATTTAGATTGCTTGATATATGACTTAGAAGATGGCACTTGAGAAGCAGTTGAAGTCCAAAAGATGAGAAAACCATATACAAATGGGGGATTGAAGAGAGTCATTTGATTTTTATGAACAACCTCGAAGTGGGTACTAGCAAGAAAGTTTCGAGGTGAATTGACCTTTCCATCTTTGAAAGAGATCCTATTTTATTATAACAGAGAAGCAGAATGATCTGTAGTAATAACATGATGGTGTGCAACAAATAAGACATCTTATCATATCAGCAAAGACCATTGTTTGTATATACAAAATTCATAATGTACTTATCTTATGACCTTAATTTATACTACAACACATTAATAACCAAAGAGAAATGCATTGAAAGATTATTCTTCAACTTACTTGGTTGTGAGTGCCCTTTGTTGTTTGGGATAACTTCTAGGACTGCAGCTTTAGATTTTGATAACATGTTTACAACCTCAAAGCCATGGATGTGAAATGAAAGACAAGATGTGTTGTTTAAAATGCATACCATGTAGGACTAAGACATTCAACTCCTAAACCAAATTTAGGTTGATACGATCTTTGAAAATTTTGAAATCTCAAATTTAATCACTAGCAAGGAGCTAACCTTAACTTGTTATGGCATTGGCAAACCAAAAACTAATTGATGAGAGGAGCTTTCCTTCCATGGTGAACACCATTTCAATGGAGAGGAAGAGTGGCACTTTCCTTTATGTTGGATAACATTTCTATGAACCTGCAAGATTAACAAAAGGCAAGGTTAAACTCATTTTGTAGCATTACTAAGACAGCCAAGTAAAATCTACTTTAGATAGATTATGTATCATTTTTTATTCATAAAATCTACATCCAATGTATATTAAACATGTCACCTAATCTTTTGCAAGTATGAAAAAAACAACATTATTTTATATTTTTGTTTGAAAGTTCATTAAAAAGATATAAATATGTATCCTAAATATATCAAAATGTATCCACAAACAACCTAACAAGTATGCATGATCTTATACTATTATCAAATATATATATATAAGATATTTACTAAAAAAGAACCAAAAATTAAATAATTATGCATGATAACAAGAATTTATACATGATTTTATACTCTAAAAATTGCAAGTGCTACAAATGCCACCCAACCTCTTGCAAGTAAAAAAAAAAAAAAAAAAAAAAAAAAAAAAAGCAACATTACTTTAAGTCTATATTTGAAATTTTACTAAAATGATATTAACATGTACCAAAATTTATGCGAAAAGAATCCAACAAACATACATAATAAAAAAAAAACATGAATTAGTACTTTCATCAAATGTATCTTTTAAAAGATATAGGTATGTACCCAAAAGTATCCAAAACTTCAGCATCTATGCATGACAATAAGATCTTACATATGATCTTGTCATCTCAAAATTGCAACAACTGCAAATGTCACCCGAAACCTTGCAAAGAGAAAAGATGCAACATTAATTGAAATTTATGTCTGAAATTTTATTAAAAAATTATAAATTAACATACCCACTATACTTGGTCTAAGATAAGAGTGCTAAAAAATGAGACCCATTCAGATCTCACTTCATCTAACTCAGCTCGTGAATAGGTTTTTTTTCCTTCAAACTAAAATATATGACAAGAGAAAATATGTTATTGTGAAACATTAAATATATGTATAAGTTCTCATGTACTTATGAAAATACATAGGCAGATAAACCTGAGATGTTAAGAGACTTCTATTTGCAATTATGTCTCGCATGTATCGCATGACAAAATATCCGCACATGACACCATCCAACTGTTTGGGCCCCTATGAGCAAAATTATAGCAACAAAATTTCACAATCAAATATGACATCATATAAATTTGGACAATTTTTTCATCATTCACATTTTAAATTTAAAAAAAGAATGAATGACATAATGTTAGTTTCAAGTAAAATTTGCACCTAAATTATACTCAATACATATATAGCATAATATCTTAAGCTCCCATGTTTACAACTTGGAGGGTTAAATTAGGTAAAATATAAGAATGTACAATAACATGTATATGTGAAATATGGAGAAAAAAAAATGAATAGATAAAGGTAATGATTAATTATATTTATTAAGAATAGTGATTAACTTTAAAAAAATATAATAGTTAACTTTTGTCTATGTGAGAATATCCCTTAGAAAAGATCATGACTTTGAAGACTTCATTAATGTAAATCAATCAAGCTTCAAGAGCAATTATCGATAATATATTTGGAAATATGTAGTATTAGCCTCATTTTACATCTCATAGATTGACATTATAGAAGAGAAATGCAATTAGTAATTATAAGGAATAAATGTTTTACATATGAACAATTTGATTGAAGATGGATAAAAGAGTAAAGAGTTTTGATTAAAGAGAGAAAGAGAGAGAGATAGGTTGTGCCTTACAAGAAACATCTAAACTAAATATAGGATGTATATAAGACATACTAAGGTTAAAAGAAAGATATAAAGAACAACTCACACCTAAGTAACATGATCAAAGCTATCTAAAGGATCCCCATTGCTTCCTTACCCACACACACATCTAAATTGTTCTAAAGGATTGTAAATGCTATGGATATAGTGATCAAAATTTAATAATTGTTCTTCCTATGACCAACATTTCAAATTGACTAATTATGTATATATTAATTTTTTTATGCTTGAATTTTCTAAGGTTTGATCTTCCACATCATAATACAATTGAAAAAAGTCTTCTAGTCATGCATTTTTAACAAAAATTTTGCTATTTTTCTTCTAGTTCCTATTACTATTTCTTGAAATATTAATTGTAGAAGGTAAAAATGGATCATAAATCTTTCAATCACATGAAAAAATGGGTTTGTTCTTTTTAGTACTACTTCATTAATTAATAGTGGAATAATGGACATATGAGTACATTGTATTCATAACATTTTAGATTATATTTTAGTAAGGTAGTGAAACAAACATATATGGTATCCTTCTCAACTCAAGTTAGAAATAGGAAATAATAACAAAAATAATTATAAACTAAGAAAATTCATATATATATATATATATATATATATATAGGTATATATTCATGTGAGAGAAAGCCATATAGAATCTTTACATTTCAAAAATCAAGTAAATTTTCATTCAAGAAAGCAACTTAAATGTAGGTAAGTCTTCAAAAAGTTTAGGAGAAAAAAAAAAATGTAACCTCAACAACCATCCACTTGAGCTCTTTTTTAGATCCTTTCTTCTTTTGAGATACAAAAATTCGAAACCCCCTACAAAAAATAAGATTACATTAGTGTTCGTTTTAAGATATGAAAACTAAAATTATGGTAGGCTTACATGTTCACAATATCTTTTATATCTTGGTATGGTTGTTGCAATTGCGAGTCTAAATAGTAGACTATTTGTGATTTGAGGTCAATTATAGCCAAAACCAAATGAAACCTACAATATATTAACATATAATTTAGATAAATAGCATTTATAAGGCTAAGAAATTAAAAACAATTATGATTAACAACTTACCTTGGGTTATATGGAAGAAAAACCAAGTTTGCCAATTTGGAGTCAATTAGGCGATCAGCAATGAACCTTGCTCTTTTTTCAATTTGTGGGGCTATTGTTCCAGCCTTGGACACCATTCCTGGATGAATAAATATGATTTTCTCCTGTAGTGTCTCATCCAGATGTTCATGCAACCACCTAATGAAATATCACCCAATTTAGAATTACTTAACAAAAAAAAAAAAAACAGCTTCTACTTATTTATATCATGAATGTAACATAAGGATTTACAACAAAATCTCACCAAATATAGAAACATATGCAATTCATAGTCAACTCTTTTGCAGAAATTACATCATTCATTTCACTTGTCAAGAGGAAAGTTTGAAATTTCATCCCAAAAACATTGATTGGAAAGTCAACTTTGGGTGCCGGTTTACCCTCCAACATTGCTGAAACTGTTTTAGAAAACAGTTGTACATCTCTAGGATTCTCATATTTGATTTTCTTTGGGGATGCTTGTATCTTCTTCATTTTATTCTTCCTCTTGCCAACATCCTAAACACATAAATAGATGCATGACATTAAAATGAAAAATAAAGAAACCAAGAGTGTAGGAAAATATAACTCAACTTTGAAAGTTTGGGTATAACGTTATTCACCTCATCATCATCATTTATCACAAATGCAATAGGCCACAAAACCTCATATCCAACACCCTCCCTTATTGTCCTAATGTTTTCAGAAAGTGGGAATGGAAGAAGTGCATTAGGTTGAAGAGGGTAAAGGATGACCACTAATATATCAGCACCATCAATGGAAATCTGTGAATCTCGTAAATAAGTTCCATATGCAACAATGTTATCTTCAGTTTCAAGAGCTAATTTGCATTTATAAACCTGTAAAAACATATTTTGTAATCCTTAGTCTTTCATTATAGTTATTTTATATATTGTTTTTATAAATTTAACTTAGAAAAGGTATATATACCTGAGTTAGTGGAGAAGCTTTTCGAGTCCCTTGTGCTGATAGGTTCTCCACATGAGCACTATCATGAGTCTTCCCTCCTATTTCTTCATGTTGCAACAATTGTTTCCTTATGTTTGTGTTGCTCACTTCAGAGTGGGGTGTGAGGGGTTCTTTTTTTCCAGCTTTCAAAGCAATGATCTCCTCTTCCAAGCTCTTGACTTTCTCCATTAACATCCTTTGACATTCCTCATCTTCAAGAGTTTTTGTGGGTTTTGGTGTGTTGAAGAATTGTTTGGGCTTTTTTTTCCATCTTTTCCTCTAACCTGTCCAGGATGCTCTAATGTACCCAATGCTAAAGTGAGGATATCCTTTGGCCAACACATGTGATCTTCCTTTCCTCAACAGCCTTTGTCAACTCATTCTCCAAAAAAATATAAGATACTTCAAAAGTCATATTAAATAAATAAAAAAAAACAAATGAAATTGACTAAAACTAAGTATAGGTTTGACAACTTACAATCTTTTCCACTACAGGCCTCGTAACTTCATCATATTCACTTTTTTTCAATCTTGCTAGCTTCCACAAGACCCATCTATCAATAGGTTTCCTCGAACCTGTCTTTTGCATCTATCAAAAAACAAAAAAGTGAAGTAATTAAACTTTACAAAAGTAAATGTCCAACAAAATAAAATATACTAATTCAACTTACCAATTCTTCTTGAAGTCCTGCATATCCTTTCCTACTCACTCGATGAATATAAACGTATTTTGCCCTCCTTTCTTTTCCTTTTTTTGATTTAACTTGAAACTCTTTTGACAACCTATTAGCCACTAACTTTCTCCAGTCTTCAATTGGAATGTAATTATATTCAGTTGGTGGCTGCAAAAGATACTCGGGCTTATCCTTATAAGGCAGGATATACTCTTTTGTCAATCTGTGCCTGAATGACCTAAAGCTAGTCCCAATGGATGATATGACGTTGTTTTTGCTATTCTCATCAACCAAGAATGCACCCTAAAATATAAGATCTTGATTATTTACACAAAATAAAGGAAAATAATTTCATTAGATTACTACATACTTTATAAGAAGATATTGATTATTTAATAATCATGTCAGTCTACACAATATATAGAAAAATAATTTCAATAGATTTCTATATACCTTAACACAATCCCATAATTTCTCCTTCAATTCCACAGGCACTACTCTCCAATCAATATGATAAACCGGCACCATGGTTCGTGCTAACACACCCAAGTATGATACAAGCTGTACATATCCCTCACCCACTCCCTCACCATCATCATTATATTGAATGTCAATTTTCACTTCTTCACTTCTCTTTTTAGCAATTTCAGGTTTTACAGTTGGGCCTCTGAACCTTTTTGGTGAAGTAATCTTCTGTTTCCCTTCCTTTTCATCCATTTACATGACAATCAAAAGAATATGATCAATCTCATAATACATATATATATATCTTACGTTCAAAAGTAAAGCATGATATTTTAATAGTTACCTGCTCTTTATCTCTTCTTGGTTGAGACATCCGTAAAGATGCTGCACTTTTCGCCCAAGTTCCCAAATAATTAAGAATTATGCACTAATAAACAACACTTGAAAATGTATCTCAACTAAATCTAAAGAAATTAGTTACAAAATGATTTCATAAGTAGGAATAAATCATTGTTGTACAAACTTTGTAATACATGAAAATTAATCTTAAATCTCAATATATATAAATATGATACTAACTGCATTTATTTAGAATAGCTTAGCAAGTATATAATAGTAAAAATATGTTTGAGAAGAATAAAATAAAAACATAACATTGTTGAGTATCACATTGTATATTAACAATAACTCAAAAAACACATAATACACTTAGTAGTCACAAAGCACACCCCCAAAAAACAAAAAAAAATATTAAGCTTAATGTTCAATCCAAATCCCCTCACAATCATTACGCATACAAATTTCATCATAATCTTCAACTTCATCAAAAGACGTAATATTAGACATCTCATTCGCAAATGGGTGATGCTCCATATAATTGTCGGCTATGTTATCATCACCTTCTATGTCAAACAACTCCATTTTTGGCCTTGATAATACAATAGATCATCTTGGATCAACTTGATCTTCTACATAAAATACTTGTTGGGCTTGTGTTGCCAATATGAAAGGATCTGATTTATGTCTTATCTTGCTCAAATCAACTAATGTAAAACCTAGGTCATCAACTTTGACACCATTTTTACTATCAACCCAATCACACTTAAAAACACAAATGTTAAACATGTTATAATCAAGGTCCCATATCTCTCTGACAATCCCATAAAAACACATGTCACCAAGCACAGGATTCTTATCTTTGGAACTTGCAATTTGCATGGTCGATGCCACAATACTGACACCACTATTTTGGTTGACTCGTGCCTCATCACGCTCCTTGATATGGTAACGACAACCATTAATGATATATCCAGGGTAAGTAAGAACTTGTTGTCTTGGTCCTTGCGCAAGCAACTTAAGTTCATTTTCAGTAAGTTCTTTCTTACTTATGTCATTTGAAACCTATAAGGTTCATTAATGATATGTAGGTTAATGTAAGTTAAAATTTTGAAAGCATTAAATTTTAAGGGGAGTATGAATATTGAGTTTCATACCTTTTTTCTAAGCTAATAACTAAATGTGCGCACATGTTCATCCTCTAGCCACTTCACTCTCTTTGATTGACGAGGATATTTTGTCTTCAAATATTTCATATGTTCACTATCAAGCAAAAATAGGCATGTCATGGTTTGCATAAACATTAGCTATAGTTTGAAACTCATATATTCACATATATGACACATCCACCACTTTTGCACAAAGTGCATTAAAGAAAAAACACAATCTTGTAATGGCATATCTGACATGCTTAGGCAACACAGATCTTATTGCTACTGGTAGTAGTTGTTGCATAAGTGCATGATAATCATGGGACTTAAGACCATTAAGCTTTAGCTCTTCCATGGACACAAGGTTTCTAAAGTTTGAACAATAACCTTCAGGAACCTTTAAATCAACCAAAGTCTGCAATACTATTTTTTTTCCTTTCTACTTAGAGTATAGCATGCAGGGGGAAGATAAGTTCGCTTCAACCCAAACGTTGGTGCTAAGCCAGGCCTTAAGCCCATTTCGAGAAGATCAAGTCGAGACTTTACTCCATCCTTTGTTTTACCTGGAATGTTAAGCACGGTTCCGATGATGCTCTCGCAAACATTCTTCTCTATATGCATGACATCCAAGTTGTGTCGGATATAAAAATATTTCCAGTATTAAAGTTAAAAAAATATAGACTTCTTTTTCCAGCAACTTGTAGGATTAGCAAAGGATTCGCATTGTTTAACCTTCTTTTTCTTTCCCTATGAGTTATGAATCATATCAACCTTTGTAAATATTTCCTCTCCAGTAAGTTCTTTTGGAGGTAACCTAAACTCTTGTTCACCATTAAATGCCTTTTTTTGCTTTCTAAATGGATGGTTGCATGGAAGAAACCTTCTATGGCCGGTATATGAGTTCTTATTCCATGTTTTAGCCAATGTGAATTTGTTTCTTCACCACATATTGGACAAGCATGATATCCCTTAATAGTGCAACCAGACAAGTTCCCATATGCAGGGAAATCATTAATCGTCCATAACAAAATAGCCTTTAATGTGAAGAACTCTTGTTGATGTGCATCATAGGCTTTCACCCCTACCTCCCACAATGCTTTCAAATCATCGACTAATGGTGCCAAATAAACATCAATATCCTTACCAGGCTGTCATGGTCCTGATATTAGCAAAGATAACATCATGAATTTCCTCTTCATACATAATCAAGGGGGAAGGTTGTAAGTTATTGTGAGAACAGGCTAACAACTATGCCTACTGGTCATGGAGCTATGAGGATTGATACCATCTGCTGAAATAGCAAGTCTAAGGTTCCTACAATCTGAAGCAAATTCAGGCCACATTTGGTTCACTAGTTGCCATGTTGGGGAATCCACTGGGTGTCGAAGCTTACCATCGTTTTCTCTACCTTTTGCATGCCATTTTAGGTCTTTGGCTATTTTGGGAGACTGAAACATCCTTTTAAACCTAGGGATGGGAGGGAAATACCACAACACTTTTGCAGGAATCCTCTTAGTGTTTCTTGCCCCAACTTTGTTTACCTTCCACCTTGACGTTCCACAAGTAGGACATGAAGATGCATCATTTAACTCATTCCTGTATAGTATGCAATCATTTAGGCATGCATGTATCTTTTTGTATTCCATCCCTAATGCATTCAATGTTTTCTTTGCCTCATACATGGATAAGGGCATCTCATTGTTGACCGGTAGCATATCCCCTAATATTTGGAGTAAATCTGAAAAACTTTTATCTGACCACCCATACCGTGCCTTCACATTGTACAATTTAACTAATGCAGAAAGCTTTGTGAACTTTATACAACCAGGATACAAAGGTTTTTCAGCATCTTCAAGCAATTTTTTAAATGACATTGGGTCTATCATGAACTCATCATTTATAACATGAACCATTTGTACTGTACTAGCAACGTCACCACAATCCATTGTGTCATAACATTGTGCCATTTCAGTTAGTTGTCTACTAGTAGGACTTGCTTCTCCATGCCAATACCATGTATGATAACTTTGGTCAATACCATTGAAAAACATATGTTCCCGAATCTTGTTAGGTGTATGATGTATTAAGTTTCCACATCGCATACAAGGACAACGAATTCCACTTTGATTTGGACAATGTTCTAATGCAAAATTAATGAAGTACTCAACTCCTTCCTCATACTCCCGTGACATTCTATCTTTAGACATCCAACTTCGATCCATTCTATGATTGAAATACACAATGAATTAATCATGAGGAATTTTAACATTAATGTTGTGTCATATATCAAAAGGATTCATCATGTAATATAGCCATGTTGTCTACAAGTATATCAAAGTGAGATAGTTAATTATAAAAATTGTCATATTCAATTCATGTCATTGTAGGTAATGCCACAAATTATCCATTTAAAATTCCTATTAGTTCATGATATTTCATCTTATTAAATACATTTAATTTCATTAGCTATTGAACCAAAGTAAAAAATGTGGTTCTCTTATAGAATTATGATCCTATCTAGTTTATGCACTACCATACAAATGAGAAATAAATATATGTTACACTTTTTCAAGTCTTTATTCAATAGCGAATCGTCGAATATCATTTATTATGCATATTTCTGTAAAATTAAAATAAATTTATATATCAAAATATTAAACCAAGAAACATAATTAACTCTCATGATTCTATCTTGTTAAACTAAAATCAACTTAAACTACATGTCTTATGCATTCTAACATCTCCAACTTCCTAGTTTAGGTGGTGGTTCCTATCCTATATAGGAAAACATAATCCCTACATGTCAACTACTATTCTGTTTCATTTCATTTTAGAAAAATTTCAACAGCATTTCCCTATAGTTCTCCAAGTACACAAAATGGAGAAGGCATATTATTCAGCCTTGTCCAAATATGCACCCAGAGAACAAAAGGAACGAATGTCGAAATTTCTAAAAAATGAATGAAGCATAAGAGCGTAACTTCAAAGATATTATGTTTTCCTTATATTGTCCAATTGGACAATTCAAGCATCATTTGTAGAAAAAAAGTCTCATTCACATGTTAGACTAAGTTAGAAGTTGTCAACTTCAAACTAGTTCATCAATGAACCATTTGCATTCTTTGACAACTTAAATGTCCTTAGCATGTAATAAGAGAAATTTTTGTCATACAAGGATGCTAGAACGGGAAGTCTAATGTTTCATGCATGAACTTATTTAAATTCTATCTAAGTATCCTTAACTCATTAAAATGAAATACATTTAATTCCTTTAACATATTTGTTATTTGCCTAGTAGCGGAAAAAAGAAATATATTTACTTGAAAACTCATGAGTAGAGAAATTTAATTACACTTGGCCACAAACAAACAAAAGTTAATACTCAAAATATAAAGTCATCAACGTCACATTCAATGGAATCAAATTAAATCAAAAGTAAACCCACCCACTAGCCCAAATCTACTAACCATCAAATAACTCAACTACAAGTTTGATTATATATGTTCAATTTCCTTTTAAAAAAAATGAAGTATTGACAAGTTAGAGTTTCATGGGAAAGTAAAGAGAGAGTAAAGAATTACCTTAACAAGACTTGTCCCTTGAAATTGTCCTCTAGTGATTGAGAAATTAAAAAACTAACCCATGATTAGGACCTGCATTTTTGGTACAAGGATATGAACTTTTAAACAACAAATAGAACATCAATATCCATTAAAACTCTTAGTTCTTTTTCCCTTTGTTTGTTTCCTTTTTTATCATCCAGGTTTCATGTTTCTTGTTCTACTTTTTGGATAAAAAGATAGGATCATCATTACGTACCCATGCAGTTTGAGAAAGCTTTACTTATTTCTACAATGGGTTGGTAATTGTGGACCATTATTACATAGCAATAAAATATTTTATAATGAATTTTGTAATAAATAAATTAGAATTATAAAATATCCATTTTAATTTATTTATGATATTTATTTTATAATATTTTTCTTTCAATAATTTTAGAATTTTCATATTTAATGTTTATCTTTTTCATATAAACAATTTTTTATTAATAAATAATTTTACCATAAAATTTGTCATGTTTTTTAATAAATTGTTTATCATTGCTTTCATAATAATTATAAATAAAATACTATTTCGGAGAGAAATATCATTGATCAGCCGACTCCAACACAAAATTCGTAACCAATTATTGGTCCACAGAAATTTTGGTAAATTTTCCAAAATCTATCTGATATTTCGATATTAATCGGTATTTTACCGATTTTCGAAAATTTACCGATATTTCCTACTAGTCCAAGCCACGCACAAGATACAAAATTTGTCCGCTTTTTTTTTTTTTAAAAAAAAAAAAGACATAACATGCTATTCAATAATATGACAATGATTTGCAGGTAAAGGTTGAGTTTTTCAGCCTGCCTCAAAAATCGTGGAGTTAGGGTTCATAATATTTAAATCCAATGGCACAAAAGCTAAGAGACCCTTACAACACATCCAGAAACCACACAGAGCAAAGAAAAAAGCATTTTTTTTTAATGGTTTTCCATGGGGGTTTTGCATGGATTGTCTCCGAAATCAACAGAGGAAGAATCTTCCTGGAAATGGAATGGGTGATGGATTTTCATGGGAATCAAATGGGGTTGCAATAATAATAATAGTAATAATAAACTTATTAGATTAGTACCTGCGTTGAATGAGAGTGGCAGAGGAAACAATGGCCTTTTTGGGGATTCTCTCTTGTGGAAGGCAACTTCAATGAGAGTGGCAGAGGAAACAATGGCCTTTTTAGGGATTCTCTCTTGTGGAAGGCAACTTCAAAAATGGCTTCTTCATGCCGAGTCAAAGGAAGTGGGTGGCTTTTTTATTTTTAGATTTAGTACAAAAAAAAAAAAAAAAAAAAACAATGAAACAAATTATGAGAAATTTCGCTTGATGAAATCAGCAATTTTGCTTTCTAAAGGCCATATTTTAGAAATTAAAATTAATTTCATAAGATAATTTATTAATAATTTTAATAAATCTCAAATAAAATATTTGATATAAATTAATTTCATTTTTCATTTAAAATGTAATAAAACATGTTATGATAAAAGTATTTTAAAAATTTGAAAATAAATATTGTCTTCAACAAAATAGGCTCCCTTCATCTAACAATATGATAGAACCATATCGATCTTCATTTTGATACTAAGTCTTATTGCAATGTCACATGTATAAATTATTTTTATTCAATAAAAACAAATATTTTTTAACTCTATTCTAACTTTATACATTTCCAAAATGCATATTTATTATTCTTAAAATTGAAATATTGAATCTACCGATATATGTTTGTTTATCTATGTTTTTTTCTTTTTATCACATCTATGTCAATTATACTTACAAAATAATTTCAAAATGTGTATTCTTGCTTATTTGATCATTTTTACAGTTTTTTCGAGCATTCCTATGAATGTTAAATAATTTTTGCTCCACCCATATTTGTGAAAAAATATTCATTGATATTTTTATGATATTTTTGATATATCCCTAAAATCGAAGTACCAATATATTCGTAATTATTGGTACTTTTATCCTTGATTCTAATTATATATATCAAAAACGTTTAAATATATAACAACAACTTTTTATGGATTTTTTTTCCCGCTTTTTATTTATTTTTTTCTCCACCGATTGGGTGGTAATGTTCAATATTTTGACAAGCTATAAGTAGCTAACAATTTAGGGATGATGATTGGAGAGATGACATTTTCTCCACTATCCTATAGCCTATAAGTAGTCCTCCACTTCCCATCTAGCATGCAGCATTTAAGCACTTGATAGTTAGGATGCTGATGACGTGACTCCACTACCTCCAAGGCTCTACTCTAAACTTTTCCAACATTGCCTTTACACTTGCAGGATGCTAGGATAACATGTCCAATATATTTTTCAATAGCCTCTTTGTCATGCTTCTTGCAATTTTGGAATTGAGTAAATGTATACTCATTTAGTATCTCACTACCAAGACCACCAGTTGGAATAATGGGATATTTAAAAAATAATAATATTTTTTAATATAACATATATTATAATCTAGATTACATAACATATCAGAAAAGGACTTATGAAGTTTTAATATAACATTTTTTTTTCAAATTTCACCTTCATCCATTTTCTCTCCCCTAATTTTCTTAATACATTCTCTCCTCTAATTTTCTTAATAGAATCTTTTATTCGAGAAATTCAAGATGGAAATGAAATTTTAAAGCTTATTGTATTAATATATATATTTTTTAAATGGCTAATGAGAAAGATCACTGTACTTTGAAGAATTGAAATAATATATATATAATGGTATTACAACTTGACCAATAATCCAAAATTAAAATTGAAATAGGGAGGTGCATTCATCCATCTCTTATAATTATTATAATAAATATAAAGACAAACACATATTATGCTTAGAGAATCATAAAACAAAAAGAAAGCTTAGAAGGAGAGAAAATAAGAAAAAAATAAAATAAAGTAATCTCAAAACAGACATTTTGTAGTTGGAGAGAGAACCTTTTGTTTTATGAGGTAAGAAAACTTAGTCAATCATAACAATACTTTGTAATAGTTCCACCGTACCATTCAAAATATTATTTTTAGAAATTAACAACATTATCAGATAATTGTTTTTTCATTAACAATATAGGGAGCTTCTTAAGAGCAATTTTTTTGCCTTTTTTTTAAAAAAAAAAAACATGAAAAGATTAAATAACTTAAAAATTATAAAATACAAATAAAGGAAAACACAATACTTTAAAATTATATTTTGCTTCATCTAGTTTTCATTTGATAGTTAGTTAAACAAGATTTATATTTGTTTTCCAATGAATTCTTATTTATAATTTAATATGGCATCCAAATACAATAATATATAAGAAACATAATGAATTTCTACATCTTATTTAATTTCTATATCAACATTTCAATTATAATCCTAATGAAAACATTTTTACAAATGATTATGTATATGGTAATGTGTTTTTTTTTTCTTAGAATATTACAAACCTGTATTTTGTTCTCTTGACGCATTCCATATAGGATTGTCCTCCTACATCCTTTGATGCTTTAGTGTGCAATTGTGGTCATTTTTTAAGTTGTGTTTAGCTCTTATTAATTGATGGTCCACTAAGACTATATTGATCACTAGTTTTGGATTTTCAATTAGATATTTTGGAGAGACTAAGTGGATCCCTATTTTGTGTGTAGTGACCCTTAATTATTAGTTTAGGACTTTGTTTTTATTATTATTATTATTATTATTATTGATTTACAGCATATTTAGGTTTGTTTAGAATTCTAAAACCTTAATTCTTACAAATAAATTCATGTTTTAAAATAATATAATAATTGATATCATATTCTTTAAAAATATAAAATACAATAAGGTTTTGATAATGAATTGGAATGAGTTTTTTTTCTTTTTTTTTCTTTTTTAAGAATGATTTAATAACATTCAAGTTTTTTTGTTAACTTTATCTTATAAATTATAGAAATTGAGGTATTAATCAATATATTGAATGATTAAATTGAGAAATAATATGTTAAGGTTATTAAATATATATTCAAAGCTTTATTTTGTGATAAAATAATTTAATTTTTTAACATCACAGGAATCCTAAATCAAAATAAAGATTTTAGTTTATTAATATATCAAAGCAATTCTCTTTTTAATACTTTATGAACCAAAAACAAAATTAAAATTTGAGTTTATTATGGTTATCTAATTCATGTCTTAAAATATAAAACAAAATGTGTTATTTTTTTTTTATAATAAACATGCCAAAATAGTTATTATTTTTAGATATCATGAATCATAAGTAAAGTTTAAATGATATTAAAATTCACATATCAAAACATAAAATAAATTAATTTTCTAAATCAAAAACAAATATGCAACTTGTATGATTTTACGAAATATTTATACTTAGATTTCATCTAATTTAAAACATACCAAACACACCTTAAACTAACCCATGCATCAACCGTCCATCAATAGTCTCCATAGGTCGTTAGCCTAGCTTCCCATTTCTCTCACCCATCAATTGTGCTTTGTTGCTACTTGCTACTGCTCATATTTCAGATGGCTTAAAACGTATCTGTCATACCACTCTCTCTTTAAAGCTTATTTTTAGTTGCTCAAGACAAGTACTTCAGACCATGTCATACCCTGCAACAACCTATTCTTTAGGCAATCAAAAAAAACCTATCCCTACCACCTTCATCAGACATCAAGCGTCTTTCTTCTGACACAGCCCATGGGCTGCCCAAAACCCATTTGTCATAATGATATCCATGCTTCCCGTTCATTAATTCTCCCTCTTTATCCCTCCACACATGCACATTTAGATCGGCAGCACCTAGTCTCACTGTGATGTCGTCTTCTTCTTTCCTTCAAACTAAACACCATAGCAGTTTCAATATGCAGCAAATGATTCGTGAAGAGGTGGAGGGATGGCTCGACCCAAACGTTTTTTTTAGCTCATCATGTAGAACTCGGTTGTCAACTCCATTGGAACTCACCGTGGGGAATCCGACATGCAACAAGTGTTCAGCTCTTGTTTAGATATTAATTTTTGTGGACTTTGGGGTAAATCAATTGAATTAAAACAGTTTTTGTTTCAAGCTTTATGGTCTGAGGGCCATTTTCCTTCCTGGTCTGATTCCAGAAGTGGGTCTTGTGGCACCGGTGTTTTCTTGCCTCGTGGAACCGGCAACCCTTCAGATTCACGCAAGAAACAGGGTACCATTTTCGCCCATTTGGGTCGTTTGAGCCTTTTCTTAACCTGCTTATTGTCTTCTCTCTCTGTCTAATCTGTTACTATTCATTTAAAAATACACCTCCACTGCATTAAATATCCACAACTTGCTTTGAATTTTGATTCTTTTCATGGCATGGTTTGATTTCAAAGATTCTGATTAATCTTCTGGTTTCTATTTTTTTATTTCTTGGATATAACCTGACAATGTGAACCGGAATAGTTCTTTTGGGACCACTTGCCGGGTCTTTTCACAGATTTTCTTCTTGCATCTTTGCCGTTTGCTTTCCCATGTTCTCATTTTTCCTTTTTCTAATGGGCACTTGGGAGTTGTTCTAATTGCTGTGTCCTGTGGTTTAATCAGGATGCTCCACTGCCCTTATACCAGCCAGAGTAGCCCAGGCCCTGAAACTCAACTTTGATGAAATGGGTGTTGTATCACCATCACTGGGTGGCCGTTTCTCTCTGCAACATGGTACTATACAAACTTCCCTTTGATAATTGATCTTTTTTTTTCAATAAACATCTTGTTGATAATCACTGTAGATGCGGCACCAGGGCGAAGGAACAGCCTGTATCCACCGCAGAAGCAGCACTGGCCGGCGCCTCCTACAATGAAGCACCAGGAGATGGATGTTCCTCGGGGATGGACTCACTGACACTTGATGAAGCCCCTCTAATCTTATGATGAAATGCTCAAGTCACATAGAAAAAAGGGAAAGGAAAAAAAATGATAGACAATGATCAAAAGCAAAATATTGCTGAGATTTTTCTTCTTTGGTTTTTCAGGATTTCAGGGGTGAGAATTTGGAAAAAGGAAAGGAATAAAAGTTGTCTGGGAGGGAAAAGTAGAGAGTCTATAAGGGTTATCATTAGGAATGATGATGATTTAGGTACGATTAGTGGTTGGTGGGGGGCGGGGATTGGCCTTTTGGAAAAGCGCTTGTAATAATGTTAGAGATGTTAACAAAAGAGAGTTGCCCTGCTTACATCTCTTTGTTTCCTCTCTTCTACCAGTACCATTTTAGCTTTCAATCATTTCCCCTTATTTTTTGTATGGTCAAGAAAATGTTTGTTGTGAAACTAAAAATTGTTCCTTGAAATTTGCCCCTTTGTTTATGCAGCAGTATGTGTATTGCCCTTGGAATATAATCATCAAAATGTGATGTGAAATATCACAGTATGGTGCATACTTCTTTTATAAGATGAGCATATTTGTATGATAGAGGATGTGGAAATTGCAAGGAAGTTAGACGGCGAGAATAGCGGTGGAATCAGCTGTTTCGGGGGTGAGGAGTGAGGACTGTGGGATTAGGTGTGGGCGAGTCCGTGACTTGTTGGGTTGGCATCAAACCCAGCTCAATTTTCCTTTGGCTTTTTCTTTGGTCCTCGTCTCCCTTTTCTTACTCCAGAGACCACGTTGTGGAGAGTGGACTTTGAGAGACGTGGACTCAGATTCTTTTCCCACGATAGAATACATCTCCTCCCACTCGCTCAATGCATAGTCTTTCTTCCCTTTTGTTTTTGTGTGTGTGGTTTTGATTTTCTCATTCCTTTTTCTAAATCAAGTCAGTCAAGGATTAGGATTATATACAGTAGAATGACAATGACGAGGCTCTTCAAATTTTGTCTAGGTCAACCTGAGCTCTAGATTGGATGGCTTGGGCCTACTCATATTGCAATCCTAATGAAAATTTCCAAAAAAAAAAACCCAAGATATAGTAAAATCATTTCAAATGAAACTTTTTTTTTTTAATTAAAACTATATTTGTTAAAACTTAATATTAAGTTAAATTATGTTTAAGCTTTAAGTCATTAAATTGATTTATCAAAATTAATTTTATTTTAATTTATAATATTAAGTTATTATATTAGACATAATTTTTTTTATGGTTGGGAAATTTTTTTTATATAATTGGTGAAGTTTGTTCACTGCCCTTGCCTATCAATACAGCTTTATTGGGTGAACCATTTGAATCATTTTGTTTGTGGTTTGTGATTTATGTTGTTTTCTTTACTTATTTTTTGCATGTCATTTACTAGAATTTGGAATGCTTCTGTTTTTCTTGTAAGTTGTATGGATTAAAAAAACTGTGGCAATGGTATTTGAGCTGGAGGCTCAACACGCAGTATTTGGGTGAGTTTAAGCATGGCGTTGAGGTGGCCACCTTGAACCGGAAAAGGGAAGATGAGGACATAGGGAGAGTCCATCCATCTCGCTTTTGGTCCACAATCTCAAGGTGATATCCTATTACTAATGAGATTTTGAGTGCGTTTTTCCAACTAATAATTTCTTCAGAGACAACCCTGTGCTTCACTTTCTTTTTCAAGCTTGGTCTGTCATCATTTTCAGGCAGTAGCCTTTGGTATGTGCTGCATCCTTATATTCCACTTCTCCATGTGTTCTTCAATAATCTGTGGTCAACATGTATTGTTTCCTTTTGTTTAAAATCTAAAAAATAATTACGATTTAGAAATAACTTTTTATTAGCCTTCCATACATGGTGCAACTTGTACATTCCACTTCTCCCGGGTGTTCTTTAATAATATGTGGCCAACATGTCTTGTTTCCTTTTGTTTAAAGCACTCGTCCTCATCACTCTAGGCAGAAACGACTTTGTCAACAACTACTACTTGGTGCCCAACTCTACAAGATCTGGCCAATTTACTCTTCCCAATTATGTTTGCTATCTCATCTCCAAGTGCCGAAAAAATCTAATGGTAATTCTCCTCAGCATGTGTTACATTTTGGCCTAATCTGCATAAAATATTCACTATTGAATCTAATGAGGAATTGGGGATGAGTTGAGGGCAAATGCATTATGGTATTGCATATATGATAGTCTATCACAAGAGACTTGTTTTGGTAGGTAGAGACACTTGTTACATTAGAGCCTTTTCCAATGCATGTAAACTTTATAAATAAGCACTATTACTATTTTGTGCGTTGGGTTATCCCATTTTCTAACAAAATACAATGTATTAATGTTATATATTTTAGTGACTTATATGTATGGTCTAAACTTATGGTTGCAGAGGCTATATAAGCTTGGAGCACGAAGGGTTTTTGTGACGCGCACTGGACCAATGGGGTGTGTACCAGCAGAACATGCCATGAGGAGCAAAATACTATAATGAATTTTTTCATAATTATTATGGTTGCAATAATAAACCAAATAAAAGGAAGTCATGTTACATCATTTAATAAATGTCATAAAAAATGCAAAAAAAAAAAAAAAAAAAAAATTTAAAGCCTATAAAGGATATATATTTGCATGGAGAATAAATATCTAATCCAATAAATTTTCATGAAAAATATTTTAACTTTTCACAAAATTTTTAATGGTGGCCTCTTAGGATTTTCTTTCAAGTTGCTTCTAGATGGGAATGGGTCTAGATAGAATTAAAAGAAAAAAAAAATGAGAAGTGAGATTTTCAATATTTACTAATATAACCTTAATAGATTTATAAATGAAATTACATTGACTTATAAATTATTTGTCAAGATAGCTTTTACCAACCTTGACATACGAATATTTTAACTATATATATTGACTTATAATTTTTCTATCAAGATTGTATTACTATAAATTAAAGAAAATTTTAGCAAATTCCATATATGTCATTATTGCCTTTATTTAGCTACCTTGACATACAAATATATTAATTTTATATTGACTTATAAATTCTCTGTCAAGGTTGCATCGTCATAAGTCATGGAATAATAACTGGAATTCATATATGTCATTATTTCTTTTAACTAAGTTTTATATGTCATAGTTGCCCATTTAAATAAAAAATATTGACATATACTACTTTAAGTAAAGATAATATATGTCAACAATGACTCTTTTTCTTGTAGTGTGTAAACAAGAATACTCATAAAGTGTAATGCATGAAATAAGGATAGATAAAAGTGAAATTGGAATACCATTAAATAAATAAGGAATTCCAAATCTATTACATCATGTCATGTTTTTAAGAGTTCCATCCTAACACAACCTTCACACTTCATGGACAGTACAAAGCGAGAATTTGTTTAGGTTGATAACAATTTTCAGAGTGCCTTGTCTTTGAGTTTAAAACCTTTTCCTATATTCAATGATTCTAATGTGAGCTCTAGCTTCCTGGTCTTCAGTAGTCAGGCATGCAATTTTCATTGGAAAGTAAGTGGAAAAGGTGTCTTACAAAGTCTAGTAATGTGTACATTCAAGCTGAGAAGGCATGAGGTACTCCCTCGATGACTATTAGATTGTCAAAAAACAGTACTTGGCTTGTCCATGTGATCTGCACTCTTGAGAGATGTGTGATTAGATTATCCTAGAGCCCAATGGAAGAAAATGGGAAATCATGTTGCCAAGAGCAATTGCAGAGGGAATGAAAGTGAGAGATTATGCTTAGTGTGGTCTTGATCCCATATCTATTGTAGTTATGACAAAGGATGGCATTACAACTACTGGTCATATTATTGTAGGAGCATTGCCAATCATTGTACATATGACTAGGAAATCTAGCCTGTGACACAATAAGTTCAATTGTAGTTGGAAATTTATATAGAATATTAGCTATATTTCTCATCCAAGGAGTTGTTCCATTTACGATGATGATAAATGGGGAGTTATATGTGAGTGCCCTCTACCTACAGAAAATGATAATAAGAAAGACTATCCATGTTCTTCTTTGTCCATTCCATCAAATTTGACATGTGATTTCAAACACAAAAAGATCTTCCAATAAATGGAATGAAGAATAGTTACCTGCTATGCTCCTTTGAGAAAAAGACTCCAAATTTGGAATTAGAAATGAAAAGTTGCAATGGTTTCTTGGTGTTGTGAAAGCACATCCTAATGAGTTGAAGCTTGTAGGGGTCGTTACCATTTGGGGTTTGCCATTACTAAGGTGGGCATTTTCAGGGATCTTGTGGTTCCATTTGGGTTATGTCCACATGGTTGAATTTGAAAGCCATAGAGTTGGGGCTTGATCTTCCTAGATCACAAGCTCTTGAAAGAGATTCAGACCTTTCTTTGCTGAAATCAAGAAAATTTATTAAGAAGCAGTCTAGAATGTACTTTTTTCCTTCTTTGCCAAATGGCAATAAACTATTTAATAAAAATTAATTAAATTTTTATATTAAAAACTTTAGTTAAAATTAATTAGAAAATGTGGTAAGATAAAATGAAATAAAACGAACTTTAAAGGATATTTTAGACATTTTATTTAATTCTTTTAACTATGACATCATTAATCAACCATGAAAATCTTTCAAGATTCGATAACATCATTCAAGTGATTGTTATGCTCCATTATGGTCAAGTGGTGTCAATGTAATTTCAAAATTTAAGGGTGGTTAAGTGTAATTGTCAAATAGCCGAGGGGGTATCCATGTAATTTTCCTCAAATATATATATATATATATATATATATATATATATATATATATATATATATATAATATATATATATATATATATAATATATATATATTTTAGGGTTATGCTAGGATACCGAAAATCACTTTTCGATACCATACCCACTTTTTTTGGCTAATAGGATTAAGACACATGGCATGCAAAATAAAAAAATTAAAGAAAACCAAATCTTCAAGTTACCTAACCGGTTGCCATGGGAATTAATCCCATGCAACACACATTTTTATACTTATTACCAATGTTTTAAAAACCGGATCGGACCGGTCGGACCGACCGGTTTGACCGTCCATCGGTCACCGTTCTGACCGTCGGCCGGTCACCGTTCCGGTCCGGTCTGGTCATTTGGACTGGATGGGGATCGAACCGGGGTCGGACTGGTCGAACCGGCGGTCCAACCGGTGAACCTGACGAACCGGCGGTCCAACAAGTGAACCGGAAGAATTGGCCGGTTCAATTGATTTTAATTTTTTTAAAAAAAACAACATCAAAACGACGTCGTTTTGGAGTCCTATTTAACCAAACGAGATCTCCAGGTTGCGCCATTGCAACCTCCAAGCTCTAGCTCCAGCCTTTCCTCCTTCGCCCATCGTCAACGTCCTATCTGCGACACCAAGGGATCCCGCCGACGGCCTGCGACAGCAGCGACACTCACACAGGTCCCGCCGACGGCCTACGACACTAAGAGAGATCCGCGACACCAAGGGTAGCTTCCCCCCTCTCCTCCGCCCGCCGTCGACGCATCCCTGCCGCGACACCAAGAGAGATCCTGCCGGCAGCCCACGACACGCACACTGGTAGCTGCCCTCCCCCCCTCTCCTCCACCCGCCGTCGACGCATCCTTGTCGCGACACCACCGACGACGACCTGTGACAAGAGAGATCCCGCCAATGACCTGTGACACTCACACAGGTCCCGCTGGCTACCCACGACACCTACATGGGTATCGCCTGCGTTGGAAAGCTCCCCCCCTCTCCCAGTTGGTAGCCCGCCCGGCATTGGAGTTTGCCCACTGTGAGTAGCTGCTTTGCTATGCAGCTATGCTATACATTATATTATTAATTTATTATTTAATATATTTATTAATAATAATAATTTGAGGTGATGACATGTATTGGTTAATTTCCTTTCACAAAATAAAAATAGGGGATGCCAGAGCCCAAAAATAATTATTTTTCTTGAATAAAGTGACATCCATTTATTTTTCTGTCTATTTTTCCTTGTTAATTTCTCTATTTCTATACACACTTGATGAGAAAAGAGTTTGATAAATTAGACTACCCTCCTTCAAAAAATGAACAAATATTTTTTTATTCTACATAGAAATCACCTACCTCAATCAAATGAATTTTTAATTGGTTCTTTAATATTTTTTACCACTTCAATTACCAAATTCATTGCTAAGAGGAAGCCAATATTGCAATCACAATCACAATCACAACATGGCTCAATAGTCAAAGGTTTCCTAGGCCTTTATTTCACAACCGACTCAACTTGAGCTAACAAATTTTAGGTAGGCCATTGGAATCTTTTTTCATTGGATGATAGAATTTGTTAATTATAAAAATACTTTAATAAATTTTATCGCACTTAAGCCCCCCACCCCAAAAAATAACAATAATCTCACAACATGCTTACAAAGCTTCAACTAATCCTCTACCAAGCCACTTGTGGGACATAATTTACAAGATATTTGTGGAAAAATTCTCCAAACATGCTTGTTTAGATATTTGTGGAGTTTGCCCATCAATATATCTATACAAAATTACTTTAAAATTTAGATAAATTTATAATTGGATCAAAACATGCTTGTTATAATGACGGTTGTTCCTTTAGATAAATTTACCAATTGATATATGATTGTTATAAATTGTTGATGACTTGATTATAAATCATTAAATGGTTGATGACTTCCATTCTCTACGTTAATGTGAGATTTTTGTTTCTAATTTGATAGAGAAATAAAAAATGGAATCAAACTTGACTCTATCCTCTGGTCAAGATTCAACTACCAATTCTCAATCAACTAGAAGTAAGATCGATCCTGCATGGGAGCATGTTTCTGAAGAAAGATATACAAATGGAAGGAAATCTCTTATTTGTTTGTATTGTAAAAAGATTACAAAAAGTGGGGGTATTCATAGAATGAAACAACATCTTGCTGGAGTGAAAGGAGATATTAGTCCATGTAAATCGGTTCCTCCTGATGTAAAATTTCGAATGGAAAATTCTTTGCAAGAGTTTGTGAATTCTAAGAAAGCATCCCAAGAAGCATATGAATGTAGAAATCCTTATGGTCCTAATGTGTCACAATTTGAAGGGGATAGGGCAGAAGGTGAAGAAGAGGTTCAAGAAATGCAAAGTCCTATGGCAGCTAATAGTGGAAAAAGGAAAAAATCAACAGTGGATAAGTATTTTGCACCAAGAAATACTCAAGGAGCTCAACCTTCCATGAGGAGTGTACTAGCTGGGAAAGAAGCTATTTGGAGAGCGGATATGGCGGTTGGGAGATTCTTTTATGATGCATGCATTCCTACTAATGCAGTGAATTCCTTCTACTTCAAGCCAATGTTGGATGCTATATCTGCAATTGGTCCTAGATATAAGGGTCCAAATTACCATCAACTATGGGTTAATCTTTTAAAGGATGCCAAGAAGGAAGTTCAGTTACTTGTGGACTCTTATCGTGCAATTTGGGCAAAGGTTGGGTGTACAATAATGGTAATTTTCAATATAATAAGTTATTACAATAACCAATTATATTTCAATGACCAATTATAAAATCATGTTTAATGTAATTATTTCGTTTGGAGAATTTCTTTTATGAAACAGAAAAATAAAGAAAATTTTGGAAAAAGATAAACAATATAATTTGGTAATATAATTTATAAATTAAGGAAAAGTAAATTTAATTTATTTTAACATCAAATAATTTGTTGATAAAATTTGATGAATATTTGAAGTGTGAAAAACAATATAATTGGTTTATGAAGTGAAAAAAATGGGAAGAAATAGAAAGAAATTTTATAAAATATACATTAACTTAAAATTTAATTAGTTGTGTACTAATTATTAATTGAGAATATATGACTAAATTATTTCTTAGCGTTTAAATTGAATTACACAACAAAATTGGTTGAAATATTGAAAATATGAAAAAGGTATAATTACTAATAATATGGAAATCCAAACCCCTCACTGATTTTTTTTGTAAATTTCCATTCTGAAAATTTCAAGGATCCATTTAACACCCTCAAAATGGATTGAACTTATCTAAACAAAATCTAAGTCATATGAAATCCCAATTAAAAATAAAATAAAAAAAAATCAAAGAAATGGATAGTAGGGAGGGCACAAAGAATGTGAGATTCCGTCACTAATTTGTTAGTATTTACTGATTTTGATTTTTTCGGACATCATTTAAACACCTACTAAGTGTAATGAAAAAATTCAAAAAATGTCTAAGCCATACGAAGTCCCTAAACATATTTAACATATTATATAATCGGAGAATGGAGAGGGCTCCTCATATTCCTCATACCCTTGCTAATTTTTTAGTATTTTTGGATTTTTATTCTTTCAAAAATCATTAGACTACTTCCTAAGTGTAATGAAGCTATTTAAACAATATCCAAGCCATATGAAGTCACCAAAATTTTTAAGAAATTCAAAGAAGTGAAGAAATGGGAGGGTACGAAGAATGTAAGGACTCGTCACATTCTTCGTACCCTTCCTAATTTTTTAGTATTTTTGGATTTGGATTTTTTCAGAGATCATTTGACAACCTCCTAAGTGTAATGACCCTATTTAAACTATATCCAAACCATATGAAGTACCCAAAATTTTTAAAAACTTCAAAGAAGTGTAGAAATGGGAGGGTATGAAGAATGTGAGGATTCCCCACATTCTTCATACCCTTCCTAATTTTTTAGTATTTATGGATTTGGATTTTTTCGAAGATCATTTCACCACCTCCTAAGTGTAATGAACCTATTTAAGCAATATCCACACCATATGAAGTCCCTAAAATTTTTAAAAAGTTCAAAGAAGTGAATAAATGGGAGGGTACAAAGAATGTGAGGATTCCTCACATTCTTCGTACCCTTCCTAATTTTTTTAGTATTTTCTTATTTGGATTTTTTCGGAGATCATTTGACCACTTCCTAAGTGTAATGAACCTATTTAAACGATATCGAAGCCATATGAAGTCCCTAAAATTTTTAAAAAGTTCAAAGAAGTGAAAAAATGGGTGGGTACGAAGAATGTGAGGAATCCTCACACTCTTCCCACCCTTCCTAATTTTTTAGTATTTTTTGACTTGGATTTTTTTAGAGATCATTTGACCACCTCGTAAGTGTAATGAACCTATTTAAACAATATCTGAGCCATATGAAGTCCACAAAATTTTAAAACGTTCAAAGAAGTGAAGAAATGGGAGGATATGAAGAATGTGAGGATTCCTCACATTCTTCGTTCCCTTCCTAATTTTTTAGTATTTTTGGATTTGGATTTTTTCGAAGATCATTTGAAAATCTCATAAGTGCAATGAACCTATTTAAACAATATCCAAGCCATATGATGTCCTCAAAATTTTTAAAAAGTTCAAAGAAGTGAAGAAATGGGAGGAAATGAAGAATGTGAGGAATGCTCACATTCTTCGTACACTTCCTAAGTTTTTAGTATTTTGGGATTTGAGTTTTTCGGAGACCATTTGACCATCTCCAAAGTGAAATGAACCTATGTAAATAATATCCAAGACATATGATGTCCCCAAAATTTTTAAAAAGTTGAAAGAAGTGAAGAAATGGGAGGGTATGAAGAATGTGAGGAATCCTCACATTCTTTATACCCTTCCTAAGTTTTTAGTATTTTGGGATTTGGGTTTTTTCGGAGATCATTTGACCACCTCATAACTGTAATGAACCTATTTAAACAATATCCAAGCCATATGAAGTCCCCAAAATTTCTAAAAAGTTCCAAGAAGCGAAGAAATGGGTGGGTACGAAGAATGTGAGGATTCCTCACATTCTTCATACCCTTCTTAATTTATTAGCATTTTTGGATTTGGATTTTTTCGGAGATCATTTGACCACCTCCTAAGTGCAATGAACCTATTTAAACAATATCCAAGCCAGATAAAGTCCCCAATTTTTTTAAAAAGTTCAAAAAAATGAAGAAATGGGTGGGTATGAAGAATGTGAGGACTCCTCACACTCTTCATACCCTTCCTATTTTTTTTAGTATTTTTGGATTTGGATTTTTTCGGATATCATTTGACCACCTCCTAAGTGTAATGAACCTATTTAGACAATATCCAAGCCATATGAAGTCCCCAAAATTTTTAAAAAGTTCAAAGAAGTGAAGAAATGGGAGGGTACGAAGAATGTGAGGATTCCTCACATTCTTCGTACCCTTCCTAATTTTTTTAGTATTTTTGGATTTAGATATTTTCGAAGATCATTTGACCACCTCCTAATTGTAATGAACCTATTTAAATAATATCAAATCCATATGAAGTCCCCAAAAATTTTTAAAGTTCCTCTCATTCTTCGTTTCCTTCCTAATTTTTTAGTATTTTGGGATTTGGATTTTTTCGGAGATCATTTGACTACCTCCTAAGTGTAATGAACCTATTTGAACAATATCAAAGCAATATGAAGTCCCCAAAATTTTTAAAAAGTTCAAAGAAGTGAAGAAATGGGTGGGTACGAAGAATTTGAGGATTTCTCACATTCTTCGTACCCTTCCTAATATTTTTAGTACTTTTGGATTTGGATTTTTTTGGATATCATTTGACCACATCCTAAGTATAATGAACCTATTTAAACAATATCCAATCCATATGAAGTCCCCCAATTTTTTAAAAAGTTCAAAGAAGCGAAGAAATGGGTGGGTACGAAGAATGTGAGGAACAAATTCCTCACATTCTTCGTAGCCTTCCTAATTTTTTAGTATTTTTGGATTTGGATTTTTTCGGAGATCATTTGATTACCTCCAAAGTGTAATGAACCTATTGAAACAATATCCAATCCATATGAAGTCCCCAAAAGTTTTAAAAGGTTCAAAGAAGTGAAGAAATGAGAGGGTACGAAGAATGTGAGTATTCCTCACATTTTTCGTACCCTTCCTAATTTTTTAGTATTTTTGGATTTGGATTTTTTTGAAGATCATTTGACCACCTTCTAAGTGTAATGAACATATTTAAAGAATATCCAAGCCATATGTAGTCCCCAAAATTTTTAGAAAGTTCAAAGAAGTGAAGAAATGGGTGGGTATGAACAATGTGAGGATTCCTCACATTCTTCGTACACTTCCTAATTTTTTAGCATTTTTGGCTTTACATTTTTTCGGAAATCATTTGACCACCTCCTAAGTTTAATGAGCCTATTTAAACAATATCCAAGCCATATGAAGTCCCCAAATTTTCTAAAAGTTCAAAGAAGTGAAGAAATGGGAAGATACGAAGAATGTGAAGATTCCTTACATTTTTCGTACCCTTCCTAATTTTTTAGTATTTTTTTATTTGGATTTTTTTGGAGATTATTTGAGCACCTTCTGAGTGGAATGAACCTATTTAAACTATATCCAAGCCCTATGAAGTCCCTAAAATTTTTAAAAAGTTCTAAGAAGTGAAGAAATGGAAGGGTACGAAGAATGTGAGGATTCCTCACATTCTTCGTACCCTTCCTAATTTTTTAGTATTTATTGATTTGGATTTTTTTGGAGATCATTTGACTACCTAATAAGTGTAATGAACCCATTTAAACAATATCCAAACCATATGAAGTCCCCAATTTTTTTAAAAAAGTTCAAAGAAGTGAAGAAATGAGAGGGTACAAAGAATGAGAGGATTCCTCACATTCTTCGTACCCTTTCTAATTTTTTAGTATCTTGGGATTTGGATTTTTTTGGAGATCATTTGACTACCTCCTAAGTGTAATGAACCTATTTAAACAATATCCAAGCCACATGAAGTTCCCAAAATTTTTAAAAAGTTCAAAGAAGTGAAGAAATGGGTGGATTCGTACCCTTCCTATTTTTTTAGTATTTTTTTATTTGGAATTTTTTGGATATCAGTTGACCACCTCCTAAGTGTAATGAACCTACTTAGACAATATCCAAGCCATATAATGTCCCTAATCTTTTTAAAAAGTTTAAAGAAGTTAAGAAATGGGAGGGTACGAAGAATGTGAGGATTCCTCACATTCTTCGTACCCTTCCTAATTTTTTAGTGTTTTTTGATTTGGATTTTTTTTTAAGATCATTTAACCACCTCCTAAGTTTAATGAACCTATTTAAACAATATCCAAGCCATATGAGGTCCTCAAAATTGTTATAAAGTTCAAAGATGTGAAGAAATGGGTGGGTATGAAGAATGTGAGGAATCCTCACATTCTTCGTACCCTTCCTAATTTTTTGGCATTTTTGGATTTGGTTTTTTTTCAGAGATCATTTCACCACCTTCTATGTGTAATGAACCTATTTAAAAAATATCCAAGCCATACGAAGTCCTTAAAGTTTTTAAAAAGTTCAAAGAAGTGAAGAAGTTGGAGGGTACGAAGAATGTGAGGATTCCTCACATTCTTCGTACCTTTCCTAATTTTTTAGTCTTTTTGGATTTGGATTTGTGGATCCTACATATAATCTTTACTTGGGACATTTTATGTTTCTCGTTGTGTATAATTCGATTTTCAAAATAAGGTAGCTAGGAAAAATAATAAAAGAAAAATATATCAGTTAAAATCATTAGAAATAATTTGGGCCCATTGAAAATAAATGTGACTTACGAAAAGCTTGATATGAATATTTAATATCGTCTACAACTTATCCAATGGATAAATTTGCAAAGAAGGTCCAACCACTTGCCCATATAGTTGTCTTCATCATCACGGGCATGAACAACATTATCATCAATATTCTTTATTATTGTATTGATTAGAGTATGGTCGCAACCTGTACTTAATGTTTTGTCACTACCTCTCTATGCATTAACATTAGCATCTTCAAGTACTGATTTGTTGTCACAGCTTCTCTACACATTCATGTACTGTGTCATTGTTGCATGATTGTGCTTGACTCCTGCACATTCATGTAATTTATTTTATTACGACTATGTATATGAACAAAGTAAATTATATAAGGTTTTTTTAGTTAATTTGTTATGTTATTTTCAAGAATAAATGGAAACTACTTTTAGCATCTCAATCACAAGTTTGGTCATCAGGAAAAAAATTTAACTCTTCGATAAAATGCCATGGTCCAATTCAATGCAGAAGACAAATTTTCCCATCTACAAATGAGGTTTATTACATAAACAATGGCCTACCTCAAGGCTTTAACAAAATAGTAAAACGTCTAATCAAACCACGATGTCAAAATAGGGATTGTCGAATCGAATAATATACTTTTTCAATTATAAGATTCGTATCATTTAACCCAAAGAAATTTTATTCCCTATACATATATAACCTGATAGAGTTCACCACCAGGTCAGTCTAGTGTCATTGCATTCACCATCATATTTGAACTTTTTGCTAGAGGATTATTGATTCATGTCTAATTGGTGTCTCAGCTGATTCGTGTCCAGCTGGTGCTCCTTGATGGCGGGAGTAATCAACAAAATTTATACCTATTACACCATGAACTAGGGTAGCAAAGAAAAAAGCTACTATAGCATAGTGGCTCTAGGATCGTTCACTGGGAAGGGTACTCAAACTGAAAATGATACCAATTCAAAGTGAATTGGTGTTGTTTCATTTCAAGATTAGCTAAAAAAATAAAACACAAACTTTGGTTGAAAAAGGTTTGGACTTAGATTAACAACACAGCAAGTGATGAAAATTACTTAAGAAGAAAAGCATTCCTTGGAGATTCAGGTTTACAGGGGAGGTTCCTCATGCAATAGCATAGCTCCGGTCAGTTGGTTCAATTCCTCGCATTAGAGAATTAACATAAAGTCAATTCTCTAATAGGTGCTACACAAATGCATCCCTCAATTGGATTTCAGCTTTAATTCTCTCACTGATGCAACTTGCAATGGTCCGAGCCTCTCACTTAGCCTTTACCATTCAAGGTGATCTTTAACCTTGGATTACCCGTCAAAAGCTCGTAAGAGATAACTAATGGATGTCTCCTTGGAGTCCAAAAGCTTACCAAGTGTTGGCAATTCTAGAAAATCCTACCTTAAAGTCACCTCCCAGAGGCTTGCAAGGGGTAAACTAGTGCATCTCCATGGTTAGAGATCACTTGCCTTACCAAGTGTTGGCCCAGGTGACTCCAAGGCGTTTTAAGTTAACTAAAAACATAGAAACCATTCATGGGACACACTTTCTCTTCATTCATAGCTGAAACCACAAAGCTTCTGATTCTTGCACTTGGAACCTTTCCCGGCAACCTTAACTCCAAGGAACTAAAAGATTTAGTTACTCATTCTCTGGGGAAAACTCCTCAGAGAGTGCATAACTTAGTAAATAAAAAACACAATCAAAGTGAGAAGGTAAAGCAGAGCTCAAGCTCTGTATATTTCTTCCTTTGAAACTTTTACAAAAGGTTCATCACCCTCAGAACAAGCTCCTCGGGCTCTATTTATATCAAAATTACATTGATAGCTAATACATGGATATTTAGCCAATTTCCTAACTTAAAAGCTAAGGAATCCTATAATTGGTTGGATACAAGGAGAATTTGGGGATTTAGACAACAAAAATCACTTGAAAAATATCTCCAAGTGTCGGTTACAAATATCGGGAAGCACTAAGGACCATTTCGCAGGTGAAAATGAGGTCTGCGAAATTTCGCAGACAAACACAAAGGGCTGCGAAATTTCTTCGCAGCAAAAGGTTGATTCCGCACCGCTGCGAAGTTGGCTTTCATCTTGTGGTGTTTGGCTTCCATCGCGGCGTGAAACTTCAGGGGAAATCCATAGCACTGTGCAAAAAGGCTGCGAAATCATTCCGCAACAAAAGGGTGATTTCGCAACACTTTGCTGAATCCTTCCTTCAGCTTGGAGCAGTCATCTTCCAAAGGCTGTAACTTCCTCATTTCAGCTCCAAATCGTACACGGTTTGAAGCATTGTATTGTTGACTTCCTAAGCTTTCAAATGACATATAGCATACATAAATTGGACTTCGGGAAGTGCTCCAAAAGTAGCTGACACGACTGTCATCAAGAATGCTTCATGGCTGGATTCTCTTTGCTTCCCCTTGCTTTTCAACTTTGCTTATGGCAAAAGTGCTTCAAAGCTTTGGTTCTTCATGCCTCTAAGCTTCCCATTGCTTTTCCAAGGATTCCAAATAACTCTCCTCAATCTCATATTGCTTTGGTGATCAAAATACTAACAAAAACACCAAAACTTACACAATTTGATTAGAATTAATTGCAAGGAGCCTTAACATGCTAATTGGGTTAAAAGGCACTAACTACTACTCAAAAGTGTTTAAAAGGATTAATTACAAGCTATCAAATAGCACTTTTTGAGTAGTAATCACTCCCCCCAACTGACATATTGCTAGTCCCTTAGCAATGAAGGAGAGAAAAATAAGCAATATTATAATTTACAACATCATGCTAATCACTTCAAAAAATTGTTTAAGTGGCATGACTGACAAACTCTCACATGGAACATTAAAGAAATATAAACTCAAATTTCAACAAGAGTTACCAAAAACTTTGCTAAATACCATTGATCAAGGGAATGCATTATGCAAATTGAAGTTTTAAAATCATCTTCACTTCCAAAGAACCAAACTTTATTCTTCCACAAAAATCTAAGTGTAAGATGATAGCTTCCGAATATAGCATGCTAAACTAATCTCTCCCCCCAACCTATCTCTTTTCAACACTTAGCAAACTGACCAAATTCAATAGACAGAGAACACACTTTTTTTTTTCTTTTTTTTTTTTAAAGGTACAAGGCCTAAGGGGCATTCTTTTCTGTTTTGTCCATGTAATGGGGGTCCATCGATGACTCCCAACCAATTAAGGTTTAGGGCATCAAGCTTTAAGGATCTTTCAACCACTAACTCCTCGGATTTTACCCCGGACTTTTTCATATACCCTTTTTGCCTACCATATGCTAACTCCACCTATCCACCCTTGTAACGAGTATTGAGGCCGGTGACTCCCAACCATTGAAGGCTTAGGGCACCAGGTTTCAAAGGTTTTCACCATATACCCTTCAGACCTTGCTCGGGTTTCAAGGCAAGCAAACATTTTGCTTTCTTTCTCTCTTTTTTCCAAAGGCTTATTGGCCTTTCATAGGGTGTCTCAATATCATTAAAATGAGGTCAAAGGTACCAAGTCCCAAAATTTTCTAAGTCAAGGGGGAAATAGTTTTTCATCTTATAATCGGAATCTATTGTGCACAGTGTGTGGATAGCTTAAAGTGGAAGGACTAAACTTGATTTCAATAGAAGTTTCAACAATTGAACCACTTTAGCAAGCATAAACCAAACTCTAAGTTAAGTGAAAAGCAAAAGTTCAGTTTCTCCTCTTTTAATTTGAAAATTTTTCCTCAAAATCCATGGAGATTATAGTAATAAGCAAACAACTACAACTAATTTACTAGATAAGGCTGAATTATCAAAATAACTTAGCATACTTCCTTTAACTAAGCAAACTTCCTTCCTCATTTCTCCCCCCCAACCGAGCTGAGCATTGTCCTCAATGTGATATGGGTGATCAAAATTATAGGGAGGAAGTGGTACCTCCTGAGTGATATCGATTTCGAATAATGATTGGAGAAACCACATGTTTCAAAAAGAATAAAAGGTGTGAGCAAAGGAAATAAGAATAAATTAATGCTAAGAGTTAACAAAAAACTAGACTTTGCATTACTTTAATCATTTGAGTACAGTTGGAAAAGAAGTAATATATGTAATCCAAGCTATCCCCATATGTAATATCAAAATGTGGGGGATTTCATATATGACTAACTAGAATGAAATACATAAAAGCAATATATAAAAGACATATATATGTTCAGATAGGAGGATGGTGCTGGCTCTGAGGACTAGGCAGATGGCTCTGCTTCTTCAGCTGACTCGTGAGAGGCCTGAGGCTCTGTGGCCTGAGGATGTGGCTCTGCAGTGGTAGGAGTGACATGCTCATCAGCTGTTGGGAGGCCAAGATGATGCTGAAGCTGCCTCAAGATAGTAGTATGCTGAGCCTGAGTGGTCATCATCTGCTCCTGGCGAGCTCTCAAGGATGCCATCTCCTGAGCAAGGCTGCTCTGAGAGGCTGTTAAGGTCTGCAATGCTTGGCATAAATCCCTATACTCAGAAATAGGGATGACCATCCTTGGCTCGGCTGAAGTGGAGGGCTGTGCTGAATCTGGAGTAACTGGAGGGGCTCTGGCTATGGTAGGAGAGGCAACAGGTATACCCTCAGGTATAAGACGTGGAGATGCTCTCCTGGCAGCTGGAACCTGAGCTGGCTATGGAAGCTCTGGCTGCTCCATCCTATAAGCTGTCATATTGCTCCATTTGTCGAAAGTAAACACATCTCGACATATCCTCTTGCGCTCCAGCTGAGGCTCTGCTGGGTACCCCAGATGCTCAAGGATCTGACATAGCAGCCGCGGGAAGAGAAGTGGAATGGCATCAGCTCTTGGCAACTTCTTCTTATGCACCTTCTCTTCAAAGTAGAGAAGGGCAGCCATGATCAAGTGGTGAGGGCCAAAAAAGTATCCCTCAAACATTCTGAACAAAGCCTCCAACAGAATTCCTCTTCTCTGGGTCCAATGCTGGAGTGGATAAATATTATGGCGCAAGAGCGCATCAATGAGAAACATCCTTGGGGGAAGTTCCCCCTCAACAGATATGGATTTCTGGAAGCTCCTCCAGACAGGATATGCACCATCTCCAGCTGAGAAGGATTAGCCCAAGCTCGGAAATCATCAAAGTGGCTTGGCTCATATGGGATATGCAAAGCCTCAGCTATATGGCGAGCTCCCAGGATGCCATGTCGACCATCAATGGTAAAATGAATTAAGGTGGGATCTCTGACCTGCTGAGTAGTCATGGACTGATAAAAATCCATGGCTACTCTAGGATAGAAGAAGTCTCGCGGGGTCAGCAGCTGCTCCATTCGATATCTTCGCAGAAATTGGAATGACCCTTCAAGCTCCGGCCGCATTTGGAAGGCGGCTGTGTCAAAGTACAACTCAGAATGGAATGGCTGAGCTCGGCAATCCAAATTGCCTTCAATTGGTGGCTGAGTGAGCATTGGACGCCTGAGAATCGCTTCAGGAGCTGTTTCAGACGGAATTTGGGGCTCAGAAGGTGGTGGCTGGCTTGCTTGAGGCTTCGCCGGCGGTGCCGGAGATGGCACCGGAGAGGGCTCTGGAGATGGAACAGGGGACTGCCCTGTCAAGTAAATGGGTTCCGAGCTTTCCACTCTAGCTCGTTTTTGCAGGGGACGGCCCCTTGACCTGGTAAGATAGCGCCTCGCCGGAGGCGTCTGCAACGTCGGCTTGGCCTGGCGCTTCTTTGGCGTGGGCTTCACAGGAGGCGAAACAACTTCCTGCCGTGGAGGCTCAAAAGGCGATGCTTGAACAGGCGCTTCGCGCGGTGCTGGCTTTCGGCTGGACGGAGAAGAAGACTTAGCGTCGCTGGTTCGTGCCATTACGAACTGACGATGTTTGGGCGGCGGTGATGATCGGAAGGGACCACCGGAGGTGCTCGCAATGTCGGGCTATGGAGAGGAGGTGAAGAGACGGTTACTGCGACTTTTCCTCTTTCTGAAATGGTTTCGTAGCCCAAATGACCAGTATTTATAAAGACTAACGGAATATTAAAGGTCATTTTAGGTTTCGCAAAAGAAAGTCGATTCCGCAGCAAAATTGGGGGTTTCGCAAGAGAAAACCACTTTCGCAGCCCACTTCGCAGCTGCGAAATTGAAGTCATTGTACCGCGGAATGGCTCTCGTGTGCCAAAAATCGGTTTCACAATTGCGAAACACCCTTCAGAATGGAGATATTGCTGCGAAAATGGGGCTTTTTTACGCCTTAGCGGTTCGCAGCCCACTTCGCAGCTGCGAAATGGGGGCTCCTGTGCTGCGGAGTGGCACTCGTGTGCCAATCTTGGATTCGCAGCTGCGAAAACTTTCGCAGAGGGCTCAAAAGTGTTGCGAACTGATTTCGCAACAAATGGCCGTTTTCGCAGAGAAATCCTATTTGGCTGCGAAATCTCACAGAGCTCTTTTCCTCCCCTGTTTTTGCTCTGTTTTTGCTCTGTTTTCTTCCCGATTTCTTCCTTTGCATTTTCTCTCCCCTGAAATCATTCAAAAAGATGAAATTACATAAAAACACACAATTTAAGATCAAAAATTAAGATCAAAAGTAGAAATAAAACTTTAAAATTTACAATATTTACAAAAATTTTGGACTTTGGTGAAACCAAGTCCATCAAACCCTTCTTTGCTTAGGCTTTTTGAGACTCAAGGAGGTTGATTTCCTCTTTTGCTGGTTTGAACGACTCCATGAATGGCTTGAGACAATATCCATTGACTTTAAAGGTGTCCTTGCCATTGGAATTCAATAATTCCACTACTCCATTGACATGTACTTGATGGATAATGAAAGGACCTATCCACCTTGACTTGAGCTTGCCAGGGAATATATGGAGTCTTGTGTCATAGAGTAAAACTCTTTGTCCTTTCTGAAATTCCTTATTGGAAATTAGTTGATCATGCCACTTCTTCATCCTCTGTTTTGCAACTTTGGAATTGATGTAAGCATCATTTCTCAATTCCTCCATCTCATTAAGGTCTAAGCACCTCTTTGCCTCGGCCTTGATCAAGTCCATATTCAGCTTTTTGATTGCCCACCAAGCTTTGTATTCAACTTCCACAGGGAGATGACACGCTTTACCATAGACAAGACGATAGGGGGACATGCCAAGAATAGTCTTATAAGCTGTTCTATATGCCCATAATGAATCATGAAGCTTAATAGACCAATCTTTTCTGCTTGTACTCACCACTTTCATCAATATGTTCTTTATCTCCCTGTTTGCTAGCTCAACTTGCCCGGAAGTCTGTGGATGATAAGGTGTAGCTACCTTATGCTTCACTCCATACTTGGCTAATAAACTTTCCAAAGGCTTGTTGCAAAAATGAGAACCTCCATCATTGATTATAGCTTTGGGCACCCCGAATCTTGCAAAAATGTTCTCTTTCAGAAACTTGAGAACCACTCTATGATCATTTTGTTTACAGGGCACTGCCTCAACCCATTTAGAAACATAATCCACCCCCACCAAGATGTAAGAATTACCAAAAGACATTGGAAAAGGTCCCATAAAGTCAATGCCCCATACATCAAATAGCTCAACTATTAGTATGGGTTCATGGCATTTGATTCTTTTTGTCAGCTTGCCAAGCCTTTGGCATCTATCACAACTTCTACACATGATGTGGGCATCTTTGAACAGAGATGGCCAAGTAAACCCTGATTGCAACACCTTCATAGCTGTTTTCTGAGAGGCAAAGTGACCTCCACATGCATTCTCATGACAATGGGTTAGAATTCCCTGTTGCTCTTCCTCAGGCACACACTTCCTTATGATCTGATCCGCACAATATTTAAAAAGGAAAGGCTCTTCCCAATAATAAGCATGGATTTTGCAAAGAATGCTTCTGTCCTGTGCATTCCACTCACTTGGAATTTCACCAGTGACTAAATAATTAGCAATATGAGCATACCAAGGAGTTTTGACTAGGAACATAAGTGATTCCTCAGGAAAATCATCATTAATAGGCAAGGCATGAGAATTATGTGCTATAGCTAACCTTGAGAGGTGGTCAGCTACCACATTCTCCACTCCTTTCTTATCTCTGATTTGAAGATCGAATTCTTGTAACAAAAGAATCCATCTTATCAACCTTGCTTTTGCATCTTGCTTTGTCAATAAATACTTCAAGGTGAATGGTCAGTAAAAACAATGATGAAAGACCCTACCAAATAAGCACGAAATTTGTCCAAGGCAAATACCACAGCTAACAATTCTTTCTCTGTAGTTGTGTAGTTCCTTTGAGCTTCGTTCAATGTTTTGCTTGCATAGTAGATCACATAGGGCTTCCCATCTTCTCTTTGACCAAGCACAGCTCCTATAGCAAAGTCACTGGCATCACACATTAGTTCAAAAGGTAGTTGCCAGTTAGGGGCCCTCACTATTGGAGTTGTTGTTAAAAATTTCTTCAATTGATCAAAGCTATTTTGACATCTTTCATCCCATATAAACTTAGCATCCTTAGCTAACAGCTCACAAAGAGGTTTTGAAAGCTTTGAAAAATCTTTGATGAACCTCCTATAGAAGCCTGCATGGCCAAGGAACTGCCTTACTCCTTTTACAGTTGTTGGGGATGGCAATTTGGAAATTAACTCCACCTTTGCTTTATCAACTTCAATGCCCTTTTCGGAGATGATATGGCCAAGGACAATTCCTTGACGTACCATAAAATGCATTTCTCCCAATTGAGCACCAAGTCTTTTTCAATGCATCTGTGAAGAACCGCTTCCAAATTGACTAAGCATTCCTCAATGTACCTCCATATACGGTGATGTCATCCATGAAAACCTCCATAATTCGCTCCACCATATCACTGAAGATACTCAACATACATCTTTGGAATGTTGCAGGTGCATTGCATAAACCAAAAGGCATTCTTCTGTAAGCATATGTTCCAAATGGACATGTAAAAGTGGTCTTTTCCTGATCTTCCACAGCAATCTCAATTTGAAAATACCCTGAATACCCGTCCAAAAAACAATAGAACGGATGGCCAGAGACTCTCTCCAACACTTGATCAATAAATGGCAATGGAAAATGATCTTTCCTGGTTACTGCATTCAATTTTCTATAATCAATACACACCCTCCACCCTGAAGTGAGACGCGTAGTGATTTCTTCTCCTTCATCATTCTGAACCACAGTAATCCCTGATTTCTTTGGTACCACTTGAGTAGGACTCACCCAAGAGCTGTCAGATATAGGGTAGATAATACCTGCTTGAAGTAATTTCAGCACCTCAGCTCGCATAACCTCTTGTAAATGAGGATTCAATCTTCTTTGAAATTGACGAATTGGCTTAGCTTCCTCCTCCATATATATATGATGCGTGCAAACTAAAGGACTAATGCCTTTCAAATCAGATATTTGCCATCCTATTGCTTTCTTACACCTCTTGAGAACTTCCAGTAAACACTTCTCTTGATGACTGGTCAGAGATGAAGATATTACGACAGGACATTGATTGTTTTCTTCAAGGTATGTGTATTTCAGCTCCACGGGTAGAGGCTTCAAATTGAGTTTTGAGATCTCTTTTTCAGCATCTGCTCCTTCTTCTTTATTGAACAAAGGTAGAATCTCTTCTATCCTTCTCCAACTTTGTAAAGTAGCAAGCTCATTAGGGGGTTCAGGCAAACCTTCCTCACAATCCGCAAAACTTTGATTCAGCTTGTCTTGCACATTCTGATTACAGTGCTCCTCTACCAGAGTATCAATAATACACACCTCTTCTGGACCCTCTTCTTCTTCCGGAGTGATTTGCTTTTTAGACATATAAAAAATGTTGAGATCAAGTGTCATATTGCCAAAAGTGAGTTGCATAAGTCCATTCCTACAGTTGATGATTGCATTTGAGGTAGCTAGGAATGGCCTTCCTAGGATGATAGGAACTAAATTAGCTTCCTTTACAGTAGGATCCGTATCAAGAACAATAAAATCCACTGGATAGTAGAAATTATCAACTTGAACCAAGACATCCTCAATTACTCCTCTGGGAATTTTTACTGATCTATCTGCTAGAGATAGAGTGATTGCTGTTGGCTTCAACTCACCAAGTCCCAATTGCTTGTAGACCGTATATGGAAGCAAATTCACACTAGCTCCCAAGTCTAATAAAGCTTTCTCTACTACCTTTCCTCCAATCATGACTGAAATGGTAGGACTTCCCGGATCTTTGTACTTCAAAGGAGACTTACACTGTAAGATTGCACTTACTTGCTCAGTCAAGAAGGCTTTCTTATTTACAGTCAACCCTCTTTTGATAGTACACAAGTCCTTTAGGAATTTTGCATATGTTGGAACTTGCTTAATCATATCCAACAGTGGGATATTGACTTTAACTTGTCTCAATACTTCAAGAATTTCAGCTGCATTTCTAATCCCCTTCTTCCCATGCAATGCTTGCCGGAAAAGGTGGAGAAGTTGATTTCTTCAGCATTTCTTCCTTCAGAAATTCCTTCTCTGGATTTGCATTCATTATTGACTCAGAGTCTTCTTTCTTTTCACTGATCTCTCCCCTTTTGTCTTCTTCCTCCTCCTTCATTGTCTCTTCTTCTTCAACAGGTGGCTTAGGTGGTGGCTGCTCAATTTTCTTACCATTCCTTAGAGTGATCAAGGCTTTGACATCTTTCATATGTGATGATTCTCCCTCATGGCTTTCTACTTCTTGGACACCCTTGGGATTTTGGTGGGGTTGAGAAGGAAATCTTCCCTTTTCTTGCACTGTATTCAAATTTGTGAGCCTTGATATTGAGTACTGGAGATTATCTATCCTTTGGCTTATATCATTTTGCATTCCATCCATCCTTTTGTTCAGAGTATTCTCTACTCTGTCAATTCTTTGATTAAGTTGAGTATTGATGGCTTTTTGTTCTCCAACAAAATCTCCCACTACCTTGCTGAGATGGTTGATCTGGCTGTTGGTACTGAGATGCTCTAGGCTTCCATGAAAAATTTGGATGATTCCTCCAACTTGAGTTGTAAGTATTTCCATAGGGCGCATTGTTATTGGGCTTGAATTGTCCAACAACATTTGCCTGCTCTCCAAACATTTCCCTTTCAGCTGAAATTGTAGGGCATTCCTCCACCAAATGTTCATATGATTGACAATTAGGACAAAGCTTCACTTGCACTGGTGCTTCAGCAACAGCTTGCACTTCATGCATTTTTTTCAGTTCCAGCTCCTCCAATCTTCTTGTCACAGCTGCAAACTTTGCTTTCGTATCATCCTCTTCCTTCAAAGTATACATCCCAGCCTTAGCATTGAAAGCATTCAGTTGAGACTTCATCTTTCCCACTTCTCCTTTGGTCGGTTCATCCCATCCCCTTGAAACTTCAGCTACATAATTCAAGAAATCCATAGCTTCCTCCGGATTTTTGCTCATGAAATCTCCTCCACACATTGTTTCCAGGAGTTGCTTCATTGAGGACGACATCCCATCATAAAAATAACTCACCAATAGCCAAGTATCAAAACCATGGTGAGGACATGCATTTATAGCTTCCATATATCTTTCCCAACACTCATAGAATTTCTCATTCTCTTTAGCTGAGAAGTTTGAAATTTGCCTTTTCAAGCCATTTGTTCTATGAGTGGGAAAAAATTTCTTAAGGAATTCAGCTTGTAAGTCAGTCCAAGTACGGATACTCCTTGGCCTTAAAGAATTAAGCCAAATTTTGGCTTTATCCTTTAAAGTAAAAGGAAATAACTTAAGCCTCATCAAATCAATTGAAGCTCCTCCCTCTTGGAATGTATTACAAACATCTTCAAATTCCTTAATATGTGCATAGGGATTCTCACTTTCCATTCCATGGAAAGTTGGTAGAAGTGGAACAATATACGGTCTGACCACTAGCTGCTCTGTAGGGGGCACTATACATGACGGTGCACTCATACGAGGTGGATGCATACGGTCCCTCATTGATCTAAATTCATTGAGATTGTCTTGACGACCTTGGTGACTATGCTGATCTTCAGGTGTAGTTTCCATGATATTCAAGCTCAATTCCAATTCCTTAGTATGAGGTGTATCACTTCTAACAAGCCTTCCTCCACTGCCACGTATCCACTTTGGCATATACAACTAGTATCTAGCTGAAACTAAAATGAAAATACAGGACAACAAAAGAAAACAGGGCTACAAAAACAAAATAAAACTAAGCTGAATTTAAAAGCTAACTTTAGATTATGAATAAGTAGAAAAGAAAGAAAAAGAATTAATAAATCAAAAGAAACGTTACCAAACTTGTGATGAAAATCACAAGTACACTGAAATAGTATCACTATAAACTTGACACCTTCCCCGGCAACGGCGCCATTTGATTCATGCCTAATTGGTGTCTCAGCTGATTCGTGTCCAGCTGGTGCTCCTTGATGGCGGGAGTAATCAATAAAATTTATACCTATTACACCATGAACTAGGGTAGCAAAGAAAAAGCTACTATAGCATAGTGGCTCTAGGATCGTTCACTGGGAAGGGTACTCAAACTGAAAATGATACCAATTCAAAGTGAATTGGTGCTGTTTCATTTCAAGATTAGCTAAAAAAATAAAACACAAACTTTGGTTGAAAAAGGTTTGGACTTAGATTAACAACACAGCAAGTGATGAAAATTACTTAAGAAGAAAAGCATTCCTTGGAGATTCAGGTTTACAGGGGAGGTTCCTCATGCAATAGCATAGCTCCGGTCAGTTGGTTCAATTCCTCGCATTAGAGAATTAAATAAAGTCAATTCTCTAATAGGTGCTGCACAAATGCATCCCTCAATTGGATTTAGCTTTAATTCTCTCACTGATGCAACTTGCAATGGTCGAGCCTCTCACTTAGCCTTTACCATTCAAGGTGATCTTTAACCTTGGATTACCCGTCAAAAGCTCGCAAGAGATAACTAATGGATGTCTCCTTGGAGTCCAAAAGCTTACCAAGTGTTGGCAATTCTAGAAAATCCTACCTTAAAGTCACCTCCCAGAGGCTCGCAAGGGGTAAACTAGTGCATCTCCATGGTTAGAGATCACTTGCCTTACCAAGTGTTGGCCCAGGTGACTCCAAGGCGTTTTAAGTTAACTAAAAACATAGAAACCATTCATGGGACACACTTTCTCTTCATTCATAGCTGAAACCACAAAGCTTCTGATTCTTGCACTTGGAACCTTTCCCGGCAACCTTAACTCCAAGGAACTAAAAGATTTAGTTACTCATTCTCTGGGGAAAACTCCTCAGAGAGTGCATAACTTAGTAAATAAAAAACACAATCAAAGTGAGAAGGTAAAGCAGAGCTCAAGCTCTATATATTTCTTCCTTTGAAACTTTTACAAAAGGTTCATCACCCTCAGAACAAGCTCCTCGGGCTCTATTTATATCAAAATTACATTGATAGCTAATACATGGATATTTAGCCAATTTCCTAACTTAAAAGCTAAGGAATCCTATAATTGGTTGGATACAAGGAGAATTTGGGGATTTAGACAACAAAAATCACTGAAAAATATCTCCAAGTGTCGGTTACAAATATTGGGAAGCACTAAGAACCATTTCGCAGGTGAAAATGAGGTCTGCGAAATTTCGCAGACAAACACAAAGGGCTGCGAAATTTCTTCGCAGCAAAAGGTTGATTCTGCACCGCTGCAAAGTTGGCTTTCATCTTGTGGTGTTTGGCTTCCATCGCGGCGTGAAACTTCAGGGGAAATCCATAGCACTGTGCAAAAAGGCTGCGAAATCATTCCGCAACAAAAGGGTGATTTCGCAACACTTTGCTGAATCCTTCCTTCAGCTTGGAGCAGTCATCTTCCAAAGGCTATAACTTCCTCATTTCAGCTCCAAATCGTACACGGTTTGAAGCATTGTATTGTTGACTTCCTAATCTTTCAAATGACATATAGCATGCATAAATTGGACTTCGGGAAGTGCTCCAAAAGTAGCTGACACAACTGTCATCAAGAATGCTTCATGGCTGGATTCTCTTTGCTTCCCCTTGCTTTTCAACTTTGCTTATGGCAAAAGTGCTTCAAAGCTTTGGTTCTTCATGCCTCTAAGCTTCCCATTGCTTTGCCAAGGATTCCAAATAACTCTCCTCAATCTCATATTGCTTTGGTGATCAAAATACTAACAAAAACACCAAAACTTACACAATTTGATTAGAATTAATTGCAAGGAGCCTTAACATGCTAATTGGGTTAAAAGGCACTAACTACTACTCAAAAGTGTTTAAAAGGATTAATTACAAGCTATCAAATAGCACTTTTTGAGTAGTAATCAATTATTCCTACCTTGTGTACTACTATATTAGAACTTCCATGTTTGGAGGACAACAATTCAACCTTAAGGCCTTCAATTCTAGCTTTATTATCTATGCACCTACTCATAATAGATATAACTGCTACCACCCAACTAAATGTTGGTTTATATGGATGTTGGATTAGCAAAATGATGTCTCTTTAAAGTAAGAGCAATTAGATGTAGCAAAAGACCAAATTGAGTATCAATACAACAATCTATGCTGGAAGCCAATCACATTATAGCTTCTAAAAGTAAAGATTAATCGGTCGACTGGTATATGTAACCGGTTGACTAATTATCTCTACCGGTAGATACTGCCAAAGTGTTGATGCAACATCCAAATGGGCAATGGCTACCGGTAGCAAAAAAAATGGAACCGGTTTATTTGATGATCTACCGAAATTGGACTTTCCTTTTGTTTTCATTTAGGTATGTGATCTGGCGATCATACAGTTATGCATAAATATTAAATACTAAAAAGCAAGAACTTGAGCAATATCACCTTTCATCAATATAGAAGGTTAATTACCTTATGAAAACTTATCAAAAGAGAATAGTTTAGCATAACAATTCAAAATTTATGACAGCAATCATCTCTTCCTACCAAGATCACCAAAGCTATTGTACATGACCATTATTTTAGACCTCCTTGTCCTACATGCATCATCCATTGCTGCTGTGACTATACTTCCACCAACATTTAGTTCCTGTACCATTAATATAACACATTTACACATTCTTCTCTATTGTGCAAGAAAATTACATGAAAGCCACAACCTTAGTCCATAGTCACCAGTAGACCAGAAATTTTATATTTAAAATAAGCTTGTTTTCAGATTGTAGCCATCATTCAGGATATGCAAGCATAAATAAAATGGAGTAAAGAACTACTTTCAGCACTTCAATCACAAGTTTTGCCATTAGTAAATTTTTTTAACTCTTCTAGAAAATGGGATGATCCAATTCAATCCTATTGCCACTTTACCCTATTGAAACCTGAAAAAATGCACGTAAAGGAAATTAAAGCTTCCAGAAAAAAAAAAAAATCATATTACTATACTTTGTGCATTTTGAGGCAACTGGATCAAAAAACTTGTATAGGTCAAAAGAAACAAGTGTATCATTAAAAAAGATTGTCATTTCTGATTCCAAGTTGATAATCCTATTGAGTACAATTGGAAGTTTAGTATCCTTTAAAACCTACCAGACCATTTATTGGGTCTTACAATTAGCCTACATAATAGGCCATACTAGAGTTCCAACATTTAAATGGCTTTTTCTACAACCTAGCTCATAATTTTTATTTACTAGGTTTGAAAAGTTTCTTGATTGTGGACTACCAAAGAAAGAAAAATCCCTCAATTGTGAGCATCATAAGATCCTCCAATTGAATTTGCAGATAGGGAAAGATTTATGGCTAAACCCAGATGCTGCTTGACGAAGTAGGAGGATGTCTTAACAACAATGGTAAGAGCATGGTGGAGTATGATTGATGCCTAGACTAGGTTTCTTTGGGAAAACCCTTCTTAGCAGCCTTAACTGCTACTTTCTCTGCTTTGATATCAGCAACAATGGCATCGATCTCAGCTTTTGCAAACTTAAAGAGTAGCATTCTTCTGTAGATGCCAGATTCCATTAGAGTGTCATTGCATTTTATTTCATTTCTCAGCAAATGACCATACAGAACTTCTCAACTAGTCAACTAATCTAGCAAATGCACATCAAGTTCAATATAGGGTAACAATTACATCTTATTATACTTTGCAGCTGGCAATACTATCCATCATCTAACCAGTTTCTTGTTTGCTAGGCAGCATAGCATTTAGGAGGGAAGGAGGGTTCCAATCTTGAGTAGGGAATTTGGACTTTGTAATTATATCATACTAAATAGATGATTCCTAAAAATCAAAACTCAAACTTCTTTATAACTGATGCTTTAAGTAAAGCAGTGAGAAACAATGTCATTGTTAGTAAGGTAAGTAAATATTGTTATGAAATGTAGTAAGAAATTTCAACTTAGAGTAAATTGATAAATAAAATGCAGTAATTTTCTGTTGTATTACTATTACCTAATACAAGAATCAAATTCTCTGGTAGTTATTATGAAAAGTCAAATTAGAAAGCCAAAGAAGCACTGGGCAGGTAATGGAAGTTGTGATTATAATAAGTGAATCATCAGAACCACCCAGTCCTTGCTTCAGTGCATCTGGTAAAAAAATAGAGGCTAGTATCATGCTATTCCTATCTGTAGCTTTCATTTTTCATTTTTGAGTTATAAACTTCTTTAAGGGAAGAGCTCTGAGTTGTAATTTTGGCATAGGACCTTAATTGCATGTTATTAGGGCTTCAACTAGAGTGGATCATGTAGGATGCAATTGAGATTGTAGGAAAATTTATAAAAGAGATTATAGGAATATTTTGATTTATTTCTTTTTTTTCTTCATATTGTTATAGGCTTATAAATATCCTTGTAACCTCATTCAAAATGTCATGAACATGAGATTAATTCTCTTGCCTTCAATATGGTATCAAAGAATGGTTGCCCTACAGCTGCCATCCTTCCATCCTAATTATGCTAACATCTTATTCCCATCTGTTAGTCCTTAACCCTCAACTCTCACATTTAAGTCATTAGTCCTCCTTCATACCTTGCTATTCACTATCATCTTAAAGTCTCCTTATGCTGATGCTATTTTTCACGACTGTTTTTTTTTTTTTTTTCATCTCTTAGATGTCTATTCCTCTTCTTGATCTCTTGTTTGGATCTTGAAAATTATTTCTTTCTCAAACATCATGTGTGACAACATTCCAACTAAAGACATACTCTTCTATGGCTTTATGACTCATTCAAATGAAATGGATCTAATTATCTTCCATGGTTTTCTTCAAGGCATGTGGTAGGATTTCTTTTATCTGGTAACATAAATCTACATATGCAAAGTTGATAGAAACTTGGGAAGTAAGGGATGCACTAGTCATGATTTGTGTTTGGAACAACACAGAACTAGAGGTATTGTGTCTCTTATCTCATTTTTAGTAAGGATATTTGTAATTGGCAGAGATGTGTTATTTTTCCACAAATATCTTGCTTACCCAAAAAGGCATCAGTCTAACAATATTACATTATTACTTGGAATTGAAGGACATGTAGGAAGAGTTGAATGTCTATCCCCCTTTGACTTTAGATCTAGAGATTCAAAAGCACCACTAAGAATAATTTTGCTTGGCCAAATTCATCTTTGGTATTTGGCCAGAGCTTGAACTCACATATTACAACAAGCTATGCATGAAGGCAATCAGTTGACAACTTACAAAAGTAAAGCTTAACCGGTCGATCGATAATATGCTACCAGTTTACTAATTATCTCTACCGGTAGACACTACCAATGTGTTGAAGTAGCACACAAATGGGCAATGGCTACCGATAGAAAAAAAAAAAAAAAAATTGCAACCGATTAATTTGATGGTCAACCGGAATTGGACTTTCCTTTTGCTTCCATTAAGCTGATGAAAAAAAGACCGAATTGAGTAGCAATAAGCATGTATCTTCATTTATTTTAATAAGAAGATAAGCATAATACATTTAAAAAGGTGTTTAGCATAGATAGAGCCCACATCTCATGTACACACAATATATACAAGCAATGACTAGAAAACACACTACCTCACAACTATGCTTACCAATCCTCATACCATCCACAAAATCCAAGAAGGACAACAAATGAAGCCCCATGCCCCACATAATCACACATAACTTCAATCCCCATACCAGACACTTGAGCTTATATGAGGAAATTTTCTGATGGGAAAGGTGTGCAATGGTATGCTCTTTCAAATGACTTGCATTGGAAATTAAGGAATACATAGTTCACAAACAGCTCCCAAGTGCCAAAATTCAAATAAGCATGAAGCTTGGGAAGAAATAATAATGTGTTGATAATTCAAATTACTGCAAAACTAACAACTAGTCATCAAAAAGCAACACATGCCTCAGGACGCCGTATTCTGTCTTTGAATACTTGCTGACACACTTCAATGATAAATTTTCCTTTGTAGCAAATTCAGCCTAAAGTGGCACCTTATCTTTGTGTTTCAGACAAACAAGAAAGAATTCAGAACTTGACATTTTCTTAGTAAATACCAGACCATAATAACCTTGACACTCCCACTAATGGAATCATCAGGTACACAAACTAAATGTGCATATAATATTCCATTAGATTAATCCTTGTCACTACAATGAGTTTAAAGTGTACGCTAAGCTTTTTAAATAATGATACTGCCTGCTTGGAATTAGACATATAGTAACAACAGTTCATTTGTAAGTAATAAACATATTGATGGTGAAAACACACTTTTTCTACCATTACCTTCCAAAGATGAAAATAATAAGAATACAAAAGCAGAAGTGGATGGCAATTTAGCAGAAGGCCCCATTTGGTTATTCCTCTCCTCATGAGTGGTAACTCCGCTATGAGATTTATTTTAGTACAACCCTATGGCAATACGTATTACGTAATAGTTTTTCTTAACCATACACAATTTGGTACGACTGATTTTTTTTTCCCCATAGGTTGGCATGGGCTCATTTTCACTAAACATTATGATTTGAAGATCACATTTTTTCACACTGTTAATTAGGTTCTGCTCAAATAATGCAGTTTTTGAAATATCATCTGAAGCTGAATTCTCCTAGCATGTTCGTAATCAGTTTACATGTTCATTTGAATGAACTCAATATATGAAATGTAGGTAATGCGATCGGTGATGGAGAAAAAAATCAAGTAGGAGTTTGAAGTGAAAAATGAGGATATCGTCAATGACGATGCATATACTGGTGGCACTTACCAGGTGGGTGGCAACAATTTGAAAGAGAAGGTGTTGAAGGGTATTTCAGTTGAAGAAGTATACAAATTGCAATTCGATTACATAGATGAGACTGAAACATTTTACAACATGTTAGCCAAAGTAACCGGATTTAGTATTCGAAAAGATGATTTGAAGCGAGATAAGAATGAAGATATAATATCTCGAAAGTAGGTGTGTTCTAGAGAATGACATCGAGCGACAAAGTTTATTGAAAATGACAAAAAACAACATGAGCCACGATCGTTGACTAGAGTTGGATGTGAAGCTGTATTTCATATAGGCTTGAATGGAAAAGATGGAAAGTGGATTGTAAAGGAATTTATAAGAGAACATAATCATACTTTGGTTGATGCTATCAACACACAATTCCTTTGGTCTTATTAGATAGTAAGTAATCCATATAAGGCATAAGTTGATGTTTTGCATAAAGTAGGTGTTAAAACCAAACAAATTATGAACTATATGGTCAAACAATCAGGGGGACATCAACATGTTGGTTTCACAAAAAAAGATATATACAATCACATTGATGCAATGCGTAGAATTGAAATTAAAGATGGTGATGCGGAAGCCGCATTGGCTTACTTGTGTGGAAAGATAGAAATGGATTCTTCATTTTTTTATAAATTCAACGTCGATGAAGAAAGTTGACTAGCAAACTTGTTTTGGGCTAATTCAACCACTCGAATGGATTATGCATGTTTTGGAGATGTCCTAGCATTTGATACAACCTATAGGACAAATGCCTATAAAAAGCCTTTAATAGTGTTGATTGGTGTTAATTATCACCACCAAACTGTGGTATTTGGTTGTGCGTTATTGATGGATGAAAGTATTGGTACATATGAAAGGGTATTGGAGACATTTCTTATTGCAATGATGAATAAGAAACCCATATCTGTAGTAACTGACGGGGATAAAGCTATGCGTAAGGAAATTAAAAGAGTCCTACTCGATGCGTGTCGTCACATGTGTTCATGGCATTTGCAACAAAATGCATTCACGAATGTGCATATTAAGGACTTCACAAGCATCTTTGCAAGGTGCATGTTCATGCGTGGGAATGCGGAAGAATTCAAAAAGGTTTATCATGAAATAGTTTAAAAGTTGGGTCTTAATGAGAATCGTTGGGTAACCGAGATTTATGGGAAATGTAAAAGATGGGCTGAGGCGTATTTATGTGGAAATTTCTTTGGAGGGATGAGAAACACACAAAGGTGTGAGAGTATGAATGCATATCTAAATAGATTCTTAAAAATTCATTTGTGACTATATGAGTTTGTACAACAATTTGATAGGGCGATAATGAGTATACGACAAAGCGAGGCAAAGGCAGAGTTCGAGTCAAACAATTTTTCACCCGTGCTTTCAACCAAACTATCCATACTAGAAAATCATGCTATGACAGTATACATGAAATAATCCTTTCTTAAATTTTGTGAGAAGATGAAGAATGCAGAGTTATTCTTTGTGGTAGGCCTTGTAAGTGATGATTCAATGTGGGCATATGCATTATCTAAGTTTAGACACTCGAACTTAAAATGGGAAGTCCAATTTTGCCCGAATATTGTAACATTAAAATGCTCATACATGATGTTTGAATCAATTGGCATCCCTTGTTGCCACATGGTTGTTGTTATGAAGGTGGAACATTTGGAAGAGATTTCTCTTTCATTTATTTTGAAGAGGTGGACAAAGTTAGCAAAGGTGCATACAAGATCAGCACCGATGAATGAGACGGATAACGACATGGATCGGTTTGTACGATATGGTTCATTGAGTTCGATGTGCAACAAGCTCTCCTACTATGCGTCAAATATGTCATCTTCTTTTCTAGAAGCAAAAAGTGAAATAGAAAATTTGACGGTGAGAAAGGAGGAACTTTGTAACAGTAATTTGAAAGGGAAGAAAGTAGCAATAGATGGAGCCACAAGTCCTAACCAAGTTTGTGATCCAAATATTGTGAAGACTAAAGGAAATCTAGGCAAAGTTCTAACTAATTTTCAAAAAGGAAGGCAGTGTAGTCATTGTAAAAGAGTGGGTCACACAATTCGAAAGTGTCTAGAAGCTAGAATCCCTCATACTGGTAATCAACGTGATATGGTATGTCAGATTGAATAAGAAATTGCTGCTAAGACGAAGTTTTTTACCCGCACTTACATAAATAACTAATATAATTGTTTTCATTGCATTATGAGTATGTAGCAGGAAAGTAATTTGTCTTCCCAATGTGACATTTGTATGGAAATGATGCCTTCAACAAATTAATCAGTTGACATGTTTGCAACCTTACTTGTATGTACAATAGGCTTGTTATATAACAACACAAACTTTGATAACATCTAATTGAACAATAATTGACAACACTTAATCATTGCAAAATGCAGGGAATGCTAGGGAGCATTTGTCGAATGACCGATCTAACATGTATTTAGATTTTGGTGTACTTAGAAATGTAAGCTCGAGAATAAAAAACACTTTTGACATGAATTTTCCCTATGCATTATTTAATGATTTGGTTGAAGTAATTGGAATGGAATTGGATGGCTCAATTTTAACAATGGAATGTATGTGCATGTGCAAATAGCAGGATTTCAACAATATGAACAAACTATGACAACACCATGTCAAGGTGGGGATCCAAACAAATATCCAAAAGAAAAGGATATGCAACTTTTTTTAATTCCTTAACGGAGTAAGCGATGGCAGGTATTAAATCAGTATTTATTCACTTTGGCTAATATATACTTTTAAACTAACTATTTAATGAAAAGTTTGAATTCCGATCAAGAGTCAAGTTGATTGATAGAATGCAATATCCTCGATATTTACAATTTAATTGATAACAAGTGATAAAATGATTGGTAAAACAGGAAGCCAATTCATTTATATCATGTCCAAAAAATAGTTGCGCATGCGGATTGATTACTACTCAAAAAGTGCTATTTTATAGCTTATAATTAACTTTTTTAAACACTTTTGAGTAGTATTTATTACCTTTTAACTCAATTGGCATGTTAAGGACCCTTGCAATCGTTTCTAATGAAATTGTGTTAAGTTTTGGTGTTTTTGATAGCTTTTTGATCACCAAAGCAATCTAAGATGAGGGAGAGCTTTATATAATCTATGGAAAAGCAAATGGAAGCTCATTTACATGAAGAATTCAAGCTTTGGAGCTTCTTAGTTCTTTGCCAAAGCCAATCAAGAATGCAAGGAGGAAAAAGAAAGGAATTTAACATGAAATTCAAGAGGACAGCAACTGTTGGACACATTTCGATCACTTTCCGAAGTCCATTTTATGTATACTATATGTCGTTTCGAAGATCGTGAAGTTAGGAGTCCAACGCTATAAACGGTGCACGAATTGGAGTTGAAACAAAGAAGTTATGGCTGTTTGAAGACAATTGCACAAAGCTGAGCGAATTGAGCTGCGAAAATTTCGCAGGGTGTTTCGCAGCTACAAAACACCCCTTTGGCACACAAGTGCCATTTCGCAGCTCCACCCTCTCATTTTGCAGCTGCGAAATGGGCTGCAAAAATGTTCCTTGGCTGCGAAATGGCCGCAAAATTGGCCCTTGGTTGCGAAATCACCACCAAGCTGCGAATGAAGTTGCGGAATCATCTCCAAGTTGCAAAACCAAAGTTCAAACTTGAAAAATGGATAATTCAACATGTGAATCAACGTGTGCAATCCACCTGTGCAATCTTAGATATTTGCTACCGACTAAGTTAGATTTTTTCTCAAGATATTTTGTGTAAATTTCTATTTTCTCCTTGTAATCAGTCAAAGATATTATTGGGATATTTCTTAGAAAATATCTTCTCTATATATATCTTTGAACCAATGTAAATCGATGGAGAAGATATCATATATGTAATCCGAAGAGAGGAAGAAATATATTTTATAGAGCACTTGCTCTGTTTTTCCTTCATATTTTTGTTTTCTCGTTATTTTTATTTCTAGCTAAACAAACTCTGAGGATTTTTCCTCAAAGGATGAGTGGCTAGACTCTTTGTCTCTTGGAGTGAAGAAAGCCAGGTAAGTTTCCAAATGCAAAAATTGGAAGTTTTGTTGTTTCAGCCATTAATGAAGAGAAAGTGTGACCCGTTAATGGTTTTTATCTTTTTAGTTAACTTAAAACGCCTTTAAATCACCTGGGCTAACACTTGGTAAGGCAAGTGATCTCCGTCCATTGAGATGCACTAGTTTATCTCTTGCGAGCCTTTGGGAGGTGGTTTGAAGGTAGGATTTTCTAGAATAGCCAACACTTGGTAAGCTTTTGGACTCTAAAGAGACATCCATTAGTTATCTCTTGCAAGCTTTTGACAGGTAATTCAAGGTTAAAGATCACCTTGAATGGTAAATGCTAAGTGAGAGGCATGAGCCATTGCAAGATGCATCAGTGAGAGGGATTTAGTGTTTGAACCCATTAAAGGGAAGCATTTGTACCACATCGGTTCGGGAAATAACTATATGTTAAATCCCCAATGCGAAGAAAAGAAACAAGTGACCGGAACTCTCTTTTTGTATTAGGAATCTGAGCCTAGTGATCTGAAACTCCAAGAAACACTTTTCTTTGTAAGTAATTTCCATTACTCTATTGTTAGTTAGCTTAAAACCAAACCTTTTTCACTCAAACATCTTTATGTTTTCTTTTAAAGCTAACCTTGAAATGAAAAAGCACCAATTCATCTTTGAATTAATATCAATTGTGAAGTGAAAACCCATCCTAGTGAACAATCCTAGAGCCACTATGCTATGCTAGCTGAGGCTATCCTAGTACATGGTGTAATAGGTTTTAAATTTTGTTGATTACTCCCATCTGAGGACCGCAATCAAGGAACACCAGCTGGACACGAATCAAATGGCACCGTTGTTGGGGACCATTGAGAGGACATGAATCAGCTGATACACCAATTGGGAACGAATCACGGATATAATTAAATTCAAATGTGGTTAAAGTTTGACAATTAGGTGGTTATGAGTTAACTATAGGAAATTAATCGATATGATGTAATTCATATGAAATGGTAAATGTTGTGATATAACTCAAAATGGGTAAATCATAGTTTGGTAATTTGGAATTGCATTTTCCATCACTTCCAAACCTTTTAATTGAACTGAATGGCTTAGTCACTAATGTTTATTGAGTGAAAAGTTTTCGGTACAACTTATAGCCATTTATCGAATGGTAGTCATACTCAGAAATTGCACGATAGCATTCAATAAGTCAATCGGTTAAGATTTGGCCTCAACCGGTTGAGAAATCTTCTTTGCCGGTAGACTCCATTCCTCAACCGGTTCACATTGGTGAAAAAATTCCTCAACCAATTGAGAAATTTCTTCTACAACTCACTTGAACTCCTCGACTAGTACATACTGCATCGAACTTTTGTTGAACCGGTTGTTAAAATTCCTCAACTGGTCTGGAAAAATCCTCAATCGGTTGACACTGCATCCATACAGTCATTATCCGGTTGAAGATTGTTCTCAACCGGTTGCCATAATTCTATGGCCGATAGACATTGGACTAAGCTGAACCGGTCGACCGGTTCTTACTGGCTTTACGTCATTTCTCAACCGATCTCCATTGCCTTTACAAGTCGTAGCTATAATTCATACCTACTAAAAATATTAGTCGCCTAACCTATACTCCTACCGGTACTAACTATATAATTTTGAGCATAGATAAATGAATATATATATATATTTTGAAAAGCAACCTAAACTATATAAGGAAAAAAAAAATCTAAATACCTAAAAGATGGTAGAAAATCAAACATGTCGAAAATGAATGATGCCTATATATTACAATTTCATTTTGCCTACCATATTGAAAGAAGAGTATAGCATATTCAAATTAAACAGACTTGATCATGAACAATGTATGGTCATGCAAGGTCACAACTTCCCAATAAACATGAAGATATGTGGAGATGGAAATGATAAATATTAGAAAAACAACAAATATCATAATAATAACTTTTTCATTGCTCGTGTAGACTTCTTTGTACAAACAATAACCACGATGGTTTGTTTTTTTTTTTTTTTTTTGTTTCTCTCGTGTAAAACTAAATCACTTGCTATTTCCCAATGTATTTTAACAGAATTACATAAGTTGGAGCCCGTCATCGAATCACCATTTTTGAATGTCTGCATATGTTTAATGACATGCACTCCACAGTCCCACCTAAGAAAAAGATAAGAAAAGCAAAACAACTTATTGAATGATTGTATAATTATAGTTCAAATAAAAAATAGTAATGTGAGTTATGTATTCATACTAACCCATTATCTTGGGTCGGAATTGAAGGAGCCCAATTAATGGAGAATTGAAAGACATCTTTCCCTATGTCATACAGTTGGAAGAACGTTTGACAAAATTCAACCTAATTTATTTTGAAAGTGTTAATAAATATGGAAGAGAAAAAAAAAAACAAAGTAAAAGGAAAACAAAAAGCTAAAAGCATACCACTGTTTTGACACTCTTAAAACGGAACTTGTCCCGACTCTTCAATTGCAATGAATCCAAAATTTGGATATGAGAGTTTTTAAAGTAAATGACGCATAAATACCAATGATCGGGGCAATTATCATGCATCGGAATAAATAATTGTAAAGTTAGAAAAACAATATATATGAGTTGGGGCACAAAATATCTACTATATTATAGGTGAAAACAATATCTACTCTAAATTTGATATATGCAATTAAACATTACAAATAATTACTAACCTTCTCGCAATCATCCAATTCGCTAATGTACTTACTCACGATGGATGTTTTTCTATCAAAAAAAGGATGAAGACTCCCGCACAAAATCATTTGCTAATAATAAAACATAATATGAATATTAGTATATTGTACTTAATAAGTAAGTAAACAACAAGAGAAATTTGAGCTTACTGAAAATGTCGTGGGAAGATAGCATCTTATACTTCATATGCCTATGAATTGCCTCTCAAAGTAATTTAGCTTTGAGGCTTCTAGATTTATTACCTGTTGTTAAACAATAACTTCAATAAATTTATTTAATTAATATAACATGCATTTGATATAAATGAAGTAGGTACTTACCACATCCATCAAATTTTGTTTAGGATGTAAGCACTCAAAATGTCCACGAACTCCATGTTCATGATCAAAGTTAACAAAAAGCTCACTAAAATAATAATATGTTAAAACATTCTTGACTAAATTGGAACCATATGAAGGCTAAAATTGTAACAACACATCTATGAATGTTCTAGACACTACAAACCTTTAATGCTTGACATTTTCCCATCTTCCTTAAATTGTGTACAAACGGGGAGACCTTGAATTTACTTGGTTTCCTCTCCCTTGATGTACGTGTTTTCATGACATGATCGGGATAACCACATAGTGCTCGTAATGGTTCCTAATATGGAAAATGCCATTAATATACATCTATTTACTATGTAATGGTTAAGTAGTTGTAAATAAAATATTTTTTTTCTTTTATATGATACATACCTTTCCATAATCTCTTCTACTCCTTTTGATTGGAATTGGTAAAATATCTATATTTTTGTTTGAAATGATATGCACTTCAATTGATGTAGCACATGCATCTTCATTATTTCCATTCAAGTCCTTAGTGCATAACTTCTCAATTGACAAAGTGTGAACATAATGTTCATTTCCTTTCTTATTGTTCTTATCTTCCAAACTTCTCTCGCATGAGAGAATATCATTCTTTGTTCCCTCCTCATGCATTCTCAAAGGTTTTTCGCTTGACCCAAGGAAGAGACCTTTCAATGTAGTATATTTTTCCTCAAATTCAATCAAAACTTTTTCGTAACTACTACTACTTGCACCATGACACAAATCAATTAGATGTGTCTTTAATTGTTGAAAGGTTTTATCCATCTCCATTAAGCTCCCACCATCAACCTAGTGATATATAGGAACTTGATTAATAACATCACAATACAAGGGTTCACTATTAATATTGATACTCACGATGAATATTGTAAAACTTGTTTAATAACATCTTTCTTTGCATTGATTTCAAATTTCTCATCATTCTCATTCTCCCCCTCCATTGTCATCACACTTCTATTAACACAATCCCTTATCTCATTTTGTATCACCCATATTTTGACCTACAATATATTCATCAAAATATAACACATATTAGATTAAAAATCATTAAAAACTTAAACCAATATTAAACAACTTTCGAAACTATAACTTACATTGTCATCTGCATATCCACCTAGTTTTTTCAATCTTTGTTTCATGTCCAGTACTTCATCATCTCCCCAAGCAGTAATCCGAGGACAAGGTCGAGTATATAATGGTAGAAATTTCTCTTCGAACGATATATGCTCATGGTAGAATAACTGTGATTATATTTGACATAGATATATAGTTAGTTAACAAATTTTATTATAACAAATTCGAAATTCACTATGATGTAAATTAATTACAAGAACATTACCATTAAAAAAAATAAGCAACCGCAAACCCCACTTTGTTGTTTCCTCTTAAACTCTTCAATCCTATGTACAAGATGAGACAACACCAATTCAACCCAATTCATCTTCTTTATTGAATTGATGTCTTCCACAAGATGTAAGAAAGAACGTTTCACAAAAAGCTTCATTGTTGGGCACAATAATGCACCCAACACAAATAATACAAAATGAACTTTGATATCATTTCCATCTTTTCTATCCTCCCTAGTTTGATTTTCTAACATCACTAATGGCAATCGCCTCTTTTAATCATAATATTTTTTGTTATATAAATCATTCTTATGGCTAACATCTTTGTTCATGCCAATCTTCAACCCTCTTGCCCTCAATCCCATAATAAATTCAACATCAATGGAGGATAATTTGATACAAGTATTATTCAACTCTAACATATAAGTGTTCGGGTTGAAACTATTTATCAACCAAACGCATAACCCATGATCAATTTTCCTATATTGAAGTTGCAAGAGGCTACCAAATCCTATTTCTTCTATGGCTACTCTTTGCTTTGGTTCTAATTCTTCAATAACTTTAATCACTCGCTCGGGTGAGCATCGAGTCTAAAAATATAACTAAAAAGATACACAAACATCAAACATGTTTACATTAATATAATTTCCAACAAATACATAAGTAATGAAATTAAATATTCATTACAAAAAATTACCTTTGGAACCACACCCTTTTAAAGTGAATATTGTTTTGAACTTTCTTTGGACTTTGCCATGAAATCTTATTTTTCTACTTTTGAAAGTGCATTCGACTTCTTGCCCAATTTTTCTCTCAACTACATTAATTGGTCACATACTTTAAATTCTAATTTTAAAATGTAATTATATTAGACACAACAATATTGCTCCTTACATCATCATTTCTGTTCACTTCTTTATCATTCTCTTTGATCATGGCCAATTGATCGTTACTACAAAACAATTTCAAACAAATTTAACTATAACAACCACAAAAAGATATATTAAAAAACATATTCTTTTACATATTTCTATTTTCCCTTACTAGTAATGTATCCAAGCTCCGATAGGCCTATATGGATTTCTATCAACTTCAACACCATCGCATTTGCTCCTAAAAATTAAATCAAATCATTTAAATCAATTTTATAATATGATTTCAGATATAATAAATCAAACATACTTTCACCACCAATACAAAATCCTCCCTAAATCTCTATACATTTTAAATGGTCACAAAATTAGCATATAAATTATTTTCAATCTCCAATTATGGATCTAACCACATTATTTTTCATTAATGTGATCAATCCATAAATCTAACAAAAAACATGAAATATAATGGATACAATATTATAAAACACATTATCAATACTCACATTTTTTTCCTTAATATAAAACTCGACAAATAATTACAACACAACCGCCTTTTGATTAACAAAAAATTGTGTCCTTTTTAGCTTTCTTTCTCTTAGTACTACACATCTTTTTCTTCTTCTTCCAGCTATGTCTTCAATTCGGGTCTTCAAACCACAAAATTTAGAACTCGAAAACACCCCTTACACCTCTTAAACAAAATATAAAATATGAAGAAAATACAAGGGTTATGGAGAGGAGAGAGAGGAGCGGGAATATCGCACTCTTTACTTCAAAACCCGAAAAAACCCTAAACATGAAAATTAAATAGGAACATAAATAGAGGGGGGATACAAAGAAAATACAGAACTCGGAAAGATGCCACCCAAAACGACTATAATATCTCACCCGAAAACACCCAACAACATGAAAACATCCAATAATACATGAAGACAACTGAAAGCACCCAAAAATAATAGCCGATGGAGATGAGCGGAAAACACAAGTACCCGGAGAAGACTCGAGTATGGAGAAGAGAGGAAAATATGGGGAAACTCGGCAAAAGAGGGAAAAAATAGCAACCCGACCCGACTGTGGAGGATGAGTGGAGAAGATACCAAATTAGGGAGGGGGGGGGGGAGGGAAAGAGGAAAAAGAGGAGAGAACAAGAGGGAGAACAACTACCTGGTTCGACAATAGAGGATGACTAGAGAAGAGAGCAAATTAAGCAGGGGAAAAACGGGAAATGGGTGAGAGAATAGAATGGGGAACAACAGCTATATGGCTAACTATGGAGGATAATGAGTGGAGATGAGAGCACGGGGACACAAGCGGGGGGGAAACGGGAAATGGGTGAAAGAATAGGATGGGGAACAACAACTACACTAGCCGACTATGAAGGATGATGAGTGGAGATGAGAGTACGGGGACACAGCCGACTATGGAGGAGAAGATGGCTGGCTATGAGGAGAAGACAGTTGGTTATGGAGGAGAAGAGGGGGGAAATATGGGAAAAATAGCTGACAGGGGGAAAGAACAGGAGGGAAGAGAGGGGAAAAACAAGAAAAGGGGCTCAGAGGGGGAGAGAACATAAGGAGGAGGTACCCAGTTATTATTATTATTTTTTTCATTTTTTCTTTTTCTTTTGGATGGCTGAGATTTAATCTCTTTCATCCAACGCCTAAAAAAAATGAGGCATGCTACCTCCTCCAACACCATAGAATTTTCCTTGATGAAAAGGGTCCCATATTTTAAATCTAACCCATCATTTTTTTTCCTAAGAAATTACTAATTTTTATAAAAAAAAATGTACTTGCTTTTTTTAAAAAAAAAAAAAAAAAAAAACTTCCATCAAAATAATATAAAAATCAGAGGATATTTATATCAAAAATAATTTTTTTAATTAAGAACTTATATTTTCTATTTTTAAATTTTTATATCGATTAATTAAAAGAAGTTAAATAAATTTAAAATAATATATAAAAATAATTTATTAACTTTAAATTTATTTTTTATGTTTTTTCTTTGTATTTTTTTGTAAATTTCCTTTCAAATTTTTCTAGAAAGGAAACATTACTAAAAGATCATGTCAAGTACAAGAACTAATCCTTTGATATGGATGAATTAAAATATATTTTGTTTATACTTTTATTTTATTTTATAAAGGAATTAATAATAAAAGGTTTAATTTAAAATAAATATTTTATTTTAAAAAATTAAATTTTATCATAGAAAAGATTTAACAATAAAAAGTTAATAATTTATAAATCACTAATCCTATTTTGTCATTAGTGATTGGTCAGGTTTCTAATGTTAAATGAATTCAATAGTTTTTAATTGGTTTTAAATTTTAGATGGTTTGAAAGTTATATTATCAACATCACTTAAAAATGAAATCCTCTGTTTTTCTTTTCGTTTTTCAATAATTAGTTATTTTGTCAAATTCTCGCTTAGTTTCAATTTTCAAATAGCTTTGTTTAATGTTTAATATAAACAACTTTAACACTTTGCAACATTCCAATGTCAAAAAAAAAAAAAAAAATTAATGAGATTAATCTTTAATAGGTTTATAATTAAATTTAAATTTATTCAAATATAAAAAAATGGTGATATGGGGGGCTTTCCCCATATAGCCACGTGGCAAGCCACTCTTGGTCTACGTGGCATCCTTCTATCTCTATCCGGATGATCATCATCAAACCAGAGTCTCCTATCCGACCAACAGGTATCAGAGACCAATCACATTGTGCTCCTCTAAACTACACGATGCATTCCGGGTAGATATCTTGGCCCACTCCTGCAAGCAATCATTCCCCCAAGCCATGAGTACATTTGACGAGATGTAATCCTGCCTTCACAGGCGAGCTGCTATACGTTACGCCATACTTTCTACAGAGTGAGGTGACAAGTGAACCATCATGTCATCCCCACTAGCAGCCCTTGTCAGCCACCTAAATAGTGATGATTGCCCTACCACAAACTGTACTGCCATCATGACTGCGAAAGTTAAGATGTCACCTCAGTGCAGATGTGACCCTGTCCCAGACACTATAAAAACCCTCATACAACCAAAATCCAGGTACATAATACAAGAAGCCTGATATAGCTCTAGAGAATAAGCGATTTCTCAAGCTAGTTTTAACTAACTGACTTGGGCTTCGGAGGGTATGCTCGGACAACTTATCCGAACATCTTTTTACAGGAAAGAAAAGAGAAGTCGGTCTTCACCGACTGTATTCAGTCCTTTCTTGCTGTAATGAGGAGAAGCATCATCCCCAATTGATTCAACATTAACATTGGCGTCGTTTGTGGAAAGGAAACAAGAATGTCAACACCCTCAAGAAGTCAATCATCTGCCATGGGCGACGAAGTTTACTTTGACTAACGTGAGAGTATGGAAAGACGCCAACGAGAAAGTGAGCTACAAGTGCAAGCCCTGCTCCAAGAAATAAGAAGACTCAGGGAGGAGAACGAGGTGTTGCAAATTCAAGCGTCTTTGTAAGGCCCCCCTCGTAGCTGGCAACCAAGGAGTTAGCGAACGAACTCCAGGAAAAACGAGAAGGCAATGTACAAGTGCAGAGTCCCCCTCTGATGAGCATGGTACACAGCCTGATGAAGGACCCCTATTGACCTATCACGCGCCATAGGACGAAAACTCTTATTCCACTCGTGTCTCATCTAAAAGGAGACGCGATAGGAAATCCCAACTATTAGATGCAATGCGCGCAAGGTTAGGGCCACAGGCGCTCGGTATGGAGAAACCGCGTATAGCCACAACCCAGAAGGTATACCCTGCCTCATCTGCTACACCCGCTATACCGAATTGGCCTTCATACCCAACACTACAACAATTGGAAGAGGATATGGTAAGTAGAGTTCCCCTTGACCCTGCCAAAAGGCGACTGGACGACATGCTCTCTATGCCTTTTAGCTCTCGCATTATCAATTATGAACCCCCGAGAGAGTTCATCGAGCCAAAATTCTCTGTGTATGACAGATTCATTGATCCATTTGATCACATCATGCACTACAGACAGCTCATGACCCTTGACATAGGGAATAACGCACTATTGTGTAAGGTCTTTCTAGCCAGCTTCCAAGGTTAGGCCCTCTCGTGGTTCCACCGCCTCCCAATGAATTCCGTCGACAACTTTCGGGACCTATCGAAGGCCTTCGTGGGACAATATCTATGTTCAACACAACACAAACAAAACATCAGCACCCTATAAAACATAAAGATGTAGGAGAATGAGTCGCTAAGGGAGTTCGTAAAGTGGTTCAGGCAAGTTGTACTCTAGGTAGAGTCTTACAGCATGGACACTATTCTCCAAATCTTTGAAATGAGTATCTGCCCGGGCACACCTTTCTTCAAATCTCTCACCAAAAAACCCCCTGTAACTATAGACGATCTATTCAGATGGGCAAACAAATATTCCATGCTCGATGACAATGTCCGTGCAGCCACCCAACAGGTCCTGGTCACCAGTCGACCTGCCAAAAATGTTGTGGCTAGGAATTCCAAAACCGTAAGCCAACGAAGGCAATCAAATAGGGGGTAGGGCGAACAACGCCAGCCAAACTAGCCCAACTTCATCCCACTTAATGTTTCATACGAGAAGCTCCTCCCCATGATCCGCAAGTTATCCGACTTCAGGTGGCCAGAGCCCCTAAAAACGGATTCGGCTAAGAGAGACCGCAATAGAAAATGTGCCTATCACAAAGAGCATGAACACACTATGAAGCAATGTAGAAGCCTCTATTATTTGGTGGAGAAGCTAGTAAGAGCCAAACACTTGAGACAATACGTTCGCTCAGAAGGTAAAAATGAGGTGACATCCCGAAGTCCAACCACCACGACCCCAATAGCTTCTACAGCTCCTAGGGTCATGATCAACTATATTCACGGTGGACCTATCAATGGGGAATACAACTCTAAACAGAAGAAACAGAGGCTACTTCAAGCCACCTCCGTGCGAGAGCAAGTCAGCTCCATCAAGCCCGGATTAATCAGCAGGAGCATGCGCTCAATAGATGGGAAAATCACCTTTCCCCTAGTAGACTCCAATCGAATATTACAAATGCATCGGGACGCCCTTATTCTATCGTTGGGAATCAGTGACTTCGATGTAAGGTAGATCTTAGTCGACTTGGGTAGCTCAGTCGACCTCTTACAGGTATCTGTAATTAAACATATGGGGTTTTCACCATCGAATATGGAAAATCCTGGACGAATATTGTTAGGATTCAATGGAGCTTCAACAATGTCTCTGGGCGACATCGTGCTGCCCGTCTAGACCGGCCCCATTGCCCTGAATGTGCAGTTCTCAATAGTAGAAGACCTATCTCCATTCAATACCATATTGGGGGGCACCTGGCTACACGACATGAAAACCATTCTATCTACTTATCATCAGATGGTGAGTTATCTCATTGAAGACAGACAGATTAATCTCTATGGAAACTAGCTAGCAGCCCGATAGTGCTATCAAGTGGCACAGAAAACCGGATCTAGCAATGATAATGAGCCATCTCCAAAACTACGAGCGCAGTCGTTTAATAACAATTACAGTATCCGACGAAGAAAAATCCCCCGGTGGCAGACCCCTTGCAGACCATCCAAATCTCAAAGAAGGATGATTATTTTACCTACGCAAGCTCCCTCTTAGAGTTGAATGAGGCGTGAAGCCTTGAAGGAGTACTTCAGCGAAACGAAGATGTCTTCGCGTGGACACACTCTAACATGCCCGGGATTTACCCGTCAATTGCCTCTCACCAACTTAACATTCTTCCATTCTCAAGACCTATCCGCCAAAAGGTCCAACGATTTTATCCAGATAGGCAAAAAATCATTCAGAGTGAGATAAACAAGTTATTGATAGCCGAATTTATCAGAGAGGTTAAGTATCCTGACTGGTTGGCAAACGTGGTTGTAGTCCCGAAAAAATTGGGGAAATGGCGAGTCTGCATCAATTACACTAACCTCAGTGATGCCTACCCTAATGACAACTTTCCCTTCCCCTGAATAGACTAAATAGTGGACTCCACCGCCGAAACACAGAAGGCTCTCCTTCCTACATGCCTTTTTCAGGTACCATCAGATCCCCATGTATCCACCAGATAAAGAAAAAATTGCCTTCATAACACCACATGGGCTCTATTACTACAAAGTCATGTCGTTTGGACTCAAAAATGCTAGAGCCACTTACCAAAGGCTGATGACTAAAATCTTCAAACCTCTAATCGGACTCATAGTAGAGGTATACATTGATGACATTATAGTGAAAAGGAGGACCAAGGGCGAACATGACCAACACCTAGAAGAAGTCTTTCACTTGTTGAGAGAATACGACATGAAGCTTAATCAGTCCAATTGTGTCTTTGGAGTGAGTGCGGACAAATTCTTGGGGTTCATGGTCACTCAAAGGAGCATAGAGGCCAATCCAAATCAAATCAAATCAAAGCTGTCATAGAAAGGGATGATGGATTCTCTACGTTGACAGAGTCTTCCAGACCTTGGGATCCGGAATAAGCCTCCTCATACGATCACTAATCGGAGAACAATTGGAACAGGCCATCCGGCTTGGGTTCCCAACATCCAACAATGAAGCCGAGTACGAGGCCATCCTGTCTGGACTAAACCTTGCACTTGCTCTCTCAGCTTCCAAGATCGAAATTTGCAATGACTCTCAACTCATTGTTGGGCATATTCAAGGGGAGTACGAAGCCAAAGATGGACGCATGACTCAGTACCTGACTAAAGTAAGAGGTGTCTTGAATCAACTGAATGAATGGGCTATCAAAAGGATTTCTCGCATAGAAAATGTACAAGCCGATGCCTTGGTTGGAGAAGCTACTACACTCCCCGTGAAGGAGGCAATATTATTACCCGTTCATCTCCAAACTGTTTCCTCAATTGTAGTTATACCTGTCTGCAACACTAGAGAGGTAGGTGCGGAGTGGGCACATGAAATTGAAAACTACTTCTGGACAAGTGACCTATCCGAAGAGAACAAACATGTGCATAGGGTCTAGGTGTAGGCTACCCGCTTTACCTTGAATGGGGATTGTCTCTACAGGTGATCCTTTGGAGGTTCATACCTTAGGTGCTTAAATAGAACGAAAGCTCAGTATGTATTAGCAGAGCTACATGAAGAAATATGTGGCAATCACTCAGGAGGACGAACCCTGGTGCACCTTACCCACTCGCAAAGATACCATTGACCCACCATGAAATAGGACGTGAAAAATTATGTTAAGAAGTGTGACCGGTGTCAAAGGCACGAACCCATTCCTCACATACCATCTGACGTTCTCAACCCGGTTATAGGCCCTTAGCCATTCGCATAATGGGGGATGGACATAGTAGGACTCTTGCCCATCACAACCGCTCAGAAGAAATTCTTGCTTGTAGCCACCGACTACTTTAGCAAGTGGGTAGAGGCAGAGGCTTATGCCAACATCAAAGATAAGGATGTCTCTAAGTTTGTTTGGAAAAACATCATCTGTCAGTTCGAAATTCCGCAAACAATTATAGCTGATAACGGGCCACAGTTTGACAGTGTTGAGTTTAAGACCTTTTGTTTGGAGCTAAAAATAAAAAATCTATACTCCACACCATGATATCCTCAGAGCAATGGACAAGTGGAAGCAACAAACAAGACCCTGCTCTCCGCACTAAAGAAAATGCTAGAAAAAGCCAAAGGGAAGTAGGTGAAAGAACTACCCGGCATCCTGTGGGCTTACCGAACAACACCTGGATGACCAATCAAAAACACTCCTTTCGCTCTTGCCTACGGGATGGACGTAGTTATCCCAACAGAGATAGGCATACCCACAGCCTGAACCGTCGTACAGGATCAGAGGGACAAAGGTCAATAACTTAAGAGACACCTGGATTGGGCGGACGAGGTGAGGGGGAGTGCAGCCATCCAGATGGCCTCCTATCAACAAAGAGCTGCTGCCTACTACAATCGAAAAGCCCGACCCCATGCCTTTAAGGTTGGAACCCTAGTCTTCAGAAAAGTCTTTGAAAATACAACCGAGAAAAGAGCCGGAAAGCTGCAAGCTAATTGGGAGGGGCCTTATATTGTCTTGAAGACTGGAGAGTCTGGGGTTTACCATCTACAAAAGTTGGACGGAATGCCCCTATTCCACCTATGGAATGTATCTAATCTAAGGCAATACTATCAGTAAAGTAAAAGAAGAAAAAGTGCACAAGAAAGATAGTGAAATATTGCATTCGCATTCGTAAGTGAGAAATTGTTCTTTACAAGTGTTGGCCAGATAAATCACAGCAAAATACAAATGACTTAATAATAATAAAAAAAAAGTGTGTTATGGCTCGATCGAAGAGTCGGCCATAGGAAGAATCTCGTCTCCTTAAGAAGAACCGTCGGGTACCTCACCCTTGTCGTCTGAAGGAAAGGAATGAGTATCCTATGTGATTTCATTCTTCTTCATACAGCATCGATAGCCATAGAAGAACATCTCGTCCACTTGCTTTTGATACTCCTCCTCCAGCTCCTTCTTTTGATCGGCGAATCTGGCCCGGAGTTCCTCCAGCTTTTTCTTCAATTGGGCATTTTCCTACTCGACCTCTTTGCACTTGGCCTCAGCGGCCTTACCCTCCTCTCTCAACCGGTCAGCCTCAGCATGGACCAACTCCTTCTCCACCTCCACCAATTTCAAAGCCTCGGCTCCCTTTACAACAGCCTTCTGTGCAGCAGCAAGGTCGCTCTCCACCCATTCCAGCTTAATGCAGAGCTCTTCACCGCCGCCCACGCGATGGATGATGAACGCCCTCATAGCCTCAACAACCTCTAGCCTCTCAAAAAGTAGAGCACGTTGTCGCATCAGGTTGCGAACTCCGACCACCACCTAAAGGTGATAACAAAAATAGAGTAAGCTCGGGATTAAAGTTCGCATTATAGCATAAGGAGGAAGGCATAACAACTTACCACTTTTGCAGTCTCCTGAGTCATGTAATCCTGTAGCAGTTGAATATAGGAGACCACAGAGTCAGGCATTCCGAGTGGAAGTCGGGTTGTGACAGAGACGAGGGGGTCGCCGCCCAAGCTCACCGAAACCCGCTTAGTGAAAGGAAAAAAACTGACATCTTTATCGAATGTGACTCAGCATCAGTGAAGTAAGGCACTCGCCTTAGCATCTCTATCATTTCCTCCTAGCTCGAAGGATGAACAAAAGTAGGGGCATCCTTCTGGTCTAAGTCCTCCTCGATAGGAACCGGAACGTCAGATGCCCCATCTTGAACAGGACAAGTCACATTCCTAGTAAGAGACGCGGCAACCAGCGCGTTGTTGGACCCTGTAGCATCCGGAGGGGGCATTGGCATCGGGGGAGCATCTATGATAGGCTCCTCGTGAACCTCCTCTGGATAGGATCTTTTGGCAGGAGAAGCGACCACCTCAATAGGCTCATATAGCCGTTTGTGTTATCTCTCCCTAAAGCCCGACCCTCAAGTCGATCGTCGTATCCTCTTCCACCTCCGGTTTGTATATGACGACGAGTATCACAGGCTTGAATTCGGAACTCTGAAGATCCAAGTCACTCCATTCAAACCTTGGAGGGTCTAAGTCACCTTCTGAATCCGGAATGGAGCTATTCGTCTATAGAGGTATAGAAAAAGTAGAAGCAGAAAATGATTCAGATACCGGGGCTAGTACCTTAACCATCTTGGTGGAAGACTTCTTCTTCTTAATTGGATGGCGGACTGAGAAAGATAAAGCATGGCGTTTCTCACTACGACCCTTCCTCAACTTCCCCTCTTGTCTTTTCTCCTCCCTCTGATCAAGGTGCTCCTGGTGAGCTCTAACGTCCGTCTCTTGTGCTTGTTCGTAGAAGGAGAGATCCTTCAAAACATGATGTTCCTCGAGCACTATGACCTTTGGGAGCCACCTAGGGATAATGGGGAGAACATAAGGATGGGACTCACGGATAATCGCAAGCAAATTCCAGGCAGCCAGAAGTGTCTGGTGGTTCCTTTTGTCGGAAGTGATCATGAACAGCTTGTTCAGTAGGTCGAACAAAGCTTTCTCCACCTACTCGACCAGTCGGCCCCTTCTGTCCTTATTGATTACTACTCAAAAAGTGCTAGTTGATAGCTTGTAAGTAACTCTTTTAAACACTTTTGAGTAGTAGTTATTACCTTTTAACTCAATTAACATATTAAGGACCTTTGCAATCATTTCTAATCAAATTGTGTAAGTTTTGGTGTTTTTGATAGTAATTTGATCACCAAAGCAATCCAAGATTGAGGAGAGTTCTTTGGAATCCATGGCAAAGCAATGGGAAGCTCATTAACATGAAGAACCAAAGCTTTGAAGCTTTATAGTCCTTTTCCATAAGCAAATCATGAATGCAAGGAGGGAAAGCAAAGAGAGAAATCTAACATGAAGCATTCAAGAGGATAGTAACTGTCAGCCACTTTTGGAGTACTTTCTGGAGCTCAATTGATGTATACTATATGTCGTTTCAAAGCTCGGGAAGTCAACAATCCAATGCTTTAAACGGTGCATGATTCAGAGTTGAAATGAAGGAGTTAGAGCCATTGGAAGTCGATCACACCAAGCTGAAGGCCAATTTCGTGGGCTGCGAAATCAGCCTTTGGCTGCAAAATGGTGTCCTTCAGGTTGTGAGATTTCACAGCCATCTTGCACGCTTGCGAAATTCTCCTGAGTGCTTCCCGATATTTGTGATCGACATTTTTAGATTTTTTGCTTCAAATATTTGATGTCTAAATCCCCATTCTCTCCTTGTAATCCACCTATCATAGGATTCCTTAGTTATTAAGCAAGAACAAAGGGTAAATAGCCTCATATATATTGTTTGTAATTTCCATTACAGATATATGTCGGGGAGCTTGTTCTCAAAGACATCTTTTGTATAGTTTTGAAAGGAAGTAAAATATAGAGCTTTTGCTCTGCCTTACCTTCTCAATTTAATTGTATTTTATTTATTTATTTTTTTACTAGCCAAACAAGCTCTGAGGATGTTTCCTTGAGTGGCTAGGCTTTTAGTTCCTTGGAGCTAAGATAGCCGGGTAAGGCCCCAAATGTAAGAATTGGTAGTTTTGTTGTTTCAGCTTTTAATGAAGAGAAAGTGTGCCCCGTTAATGATTTCTATGTTTTTAGTTAACTTAAAATGCCTTCAATTCACCTGGGCCAACACTTGGTAAGGCAAGTGATCTCCGTCCATGGAGATGCACTAGTTTATCTCTTGCGAGCCTTTGAGAGGTGACTTGAAGGTAGGATTTTCTAGAATTGCCAACACTTGGTAAGCTTTTGGACTCTAAGGAGACATCCATTAGTTATCTCTTGCGAGCTTGAGAAGGGAAGTCCAAGGTTAAAGATCACCTTGAATGGAAAATGCTAGGTGAGAGGCATAAGCCATTGCAAGTTGCATCAGTGAGAGGGAATTAGTGTTGAAATCCATTAAAAGGAAAGATCTGTATAACACCGGTTAGAGAATTAACTATATGTTAATTCTCTAATGCGAGGAAAAGATTCAAGTGACCGGAGCTCTGTTTTTGCATGAGGAACCTCCCCTGTGAACCTAAAACTCCAAGAAACGTTTTTCTTCTTAAGTAATTCCCATTACTTTCTTTTTAGTTAGCTTAAAACAAATCCTTTTTCAACCAAAGTTTATGTTTTCTTCTTAAGCTAACCTTGAAATGAAAAAGCACCAATTTAACTTTGAATTGGTATCAATTGTAAGTTGAAAACCCTTCCCAGTGAACGATCCTAGAGCCACTATGCTATATTAGCTAAGGCTATCCTAGTGCATGGTGATATAGGTTATAAATTTTGTTGATTACTCCTGTTTGAGGACCAAATTTAAGGTACACCAGCTAGGCACGTGAATCAAATGGTGTCGTTGCCGGGAAAGGTGCCAACTTCACAGTGATATTATTTCAACGTACTTGTGATTTTCATCACAAGTTTGGTGATTTTTCTTTCATTTTACTAACTCTTTTAATTGTTTCTTTTACTTGTTCATATTCTAACATGTCTTTTAATTTAGTTTTAGTTAATCTAAGTCTTTTTGTAGTCTTGTTTTCTTTTGTTTTCCTCTGTTTTTGTTTTTGTTACAGTTGATACTAGTTGTGTATGCCAAATTGGATACAAGATAGTGGAGGAAGGCTTGTTAAACGTGAAACACCTCATAACAAGGAATTGGAATTGGGCTTGAATATCATGGAAGCCACACCTGAAGATCAGCATAGTCACCATGGTCATTAGGGCAATCCCAATGAATTCAGATCAATGAGGGACCGCATGCATCCACCTCGTATGAGTGCACCATCATGTATAGTGCCCCTTACAGAGCACCTAGTGATCAGACCACATATTGTTCCACTTCTACCAACTTTCCATGGGATGGAAAGTGAGAATCTCTATGCACATATCAAGGAATTTGAAGATGTTTGTAATACATTCCAAGAGAGAGGAGCTTCAATCGACTTGATGAGGTTTAAGCTATTTCCTTTTACTTTAAAGGATAAGGCCAAGATTTGGCTTAATTCTTTAAGGCCAAGGAGTATCAGTACTTGGACTGATTTACAAGCTGAATTCCTCAAGAAGTTCTTTCCTACTCACAGAACAAATGGCTTGAAAAGGCAAATTTCAAACTTCTCAACTAAAGAGAATGAGAAATTCTATGAGTGTTGGGAAAGATACATGGAAGCCATTAATGCTTGTCCTCACCATGGTTTTGATACATGGCTGTTGGTGAGTTATTTCTATGATGGGATGTCTTCCTCAATGAAGCAACTCTTCGAGACAATGTGTGGAGGGGATTTCATGAGTAAGAATCCGAAGAAAGCTTTGGATTTCTTGAGTTATGTGGCTGAAGTTTCAAGGGGATGGGATGAACCGAACAAAGGAGAAGTGGGAAAGATGAAGTCTGATTCATGCCCAGTTGGTGTCTCAGCTGATTCGTGTCCATCTGGTGCTCCTTGATTGAGGGAGTAATCAACAAAATTTATAACCTATTACACCATATACTAGGGTAGCAAAGAAAAAGCTACTATAGCATAGTGGCTCTAGGATCGTTCATTGGGAAGGGTTTTCAAATTACCAATGATACCAATTCAAAGTGAATTGGTGCTCTTTCATTTCAAGGTTAGCTTAAGAAATAAAACACAAACTTTGGTTGAAAAAGGTTTAGATTTAAACTAACGGCACAGTAAGTAATGGAAATTACTTAAGAAGAAAAACATTCCTTGGAGATTTAGGTTCACAGGGGAGGTTCCTCATGCAAAAAGGTAGTTTCGGCCAACTGGTTCATTTCCTCGCATTAGAGAATTAACATATAGTCAATTCTCTAACCGGTGTTGTACAGATCCTTAATTGGATTTCAGCTCTAATTCCCTCTCACTGATGCAACTTGCAATGGTTCGTGCTTCTCACTTAGCATTTACCATTCAAGGTGATCTTTAACCTTGGACTTCCCTTCTCAAGCTCGCAAGAGATAACTAATGGATGTCTCCTTGGAGTCCAAAAGCTTACCAAGTGTTGGCAATTCTAGAAAATCCTACCTTCAAGTCACCTCCCAGAGGCTCGCGAGGGGTAAACTAGTGCATCTCCATGGACAGAGATCACTTGCCTTACCAAGTGTTAGCCCAAGTGACTCCAAGGCGTTTTAAGTTAACTAAAAATATAGAAATCACTAAAGGATCACACTTTCTCTTCATTCATGGCTGAAACCACAAAGCTACTAATTCTTGCACTTGGAACCTTTCCTGGCAACCTTAGCTCCAAGGAACTAAAGGTTTAGTTACTCATTCTCTGGGGAAACTTCCTCAGAGAGTGCATAACTAGTAAATGAAAAATACAATCCAATTGAGCAGGTAAGGCAGAGCAAAGGCTTTGTATTTTACTTTATTTCAAACTTTTACAAAAGATCCGTCGTCCTCCCTGGGAACAGGCTCCCGAGAGCTATTTATATGAAAATTACAATAATAATTATTACATGGATATTTACCCTTTTTCCTAACTTAATACCTAAGGAATCCTATAATTGGTGGCTTACAAGGAGAGTTTGGGGATTTAGACAACAAAAATCTGAAGAAAAATATCTCAAAGTGTCGGTCGCAAATATCGGGAAGCACTAAGGACTATTTCGCAGGTGAAAACGAGGTCTGTGAGATTTCGCAGATGCACAAAAAGGGCTGCGAAATCACTTCGCAGCAAAAGGCTGATTTCGTAGCGCTGCGAAGTTGGCTTTTAGCTTGCAGTGTTCGGCTTGCAATGGCTGTAACTCCTTCATTTCAGCTCCGAATTGTGCACCGTTTAAATCATTGGATTGCTAACTTCCTAAGCTTTGAAACGACATATAGCATGTATAAATTGGACTTCAGGAAGTGCTCCAAAAGTTGCTGACATGACTGTCATCAAAAATGTTTCATGACAGATTTCTCTTTACTTCCCTTCCTTGCATTCCGGATTTGCTTATGGCAAAGGACTTCAAAGCTTTGGTTCTTCATGTTTCTGAGCTTTCCATTGCTTTTCCATGGATTCCAAATAACTCTCCTCAATCTCATATTGCTTTGGTGATCAAAAAGCTATCAAAACACCAAAACTTAACACAAATTGATTAGAAGTGCTTGCAAAGGTCCTTAATATGTTAATTGGGTTAAAAGGCAATAACTAATACTCAAAAGTGTTTAAAAGAGTTAATTACAAGCTATGAAATAGCACTTTTTGAGTAGTAATCACTCCCCCCAACCGACATATTGCTAGTCTCTTGGCAACGAAGGAGAGAAAAATAACAAATAAAAATATACAATACTATAATTTACTACATCATGCTGATTACTTCAAAAAATTTTAAGTGGCATGATGATCTAACTCTCACATGGAACATTAAAGAAATATAAACTCAAATTTCAACAAGAGTTATCAAAAACTTTGCTAAACACTATTGATCAAGGGAATGCATTATGCAAATTGAAGTTTTAAAATCATTTTTACTTCCAAAGAACCAAACTTTATTCTTCCACAAAAATCTATGTGTAAGATGATAGCTTCTGAATATAGTATGCTAAACTAATCTCTCCCCCCAACCTATCTCTTTTTAACACTTAGCAAACTGACCAAATTCACTAGGCTGAGGACACACTTTTTTTTTTTTTCAAAAGGTACAAGGCTTAAGGGGTATTCTTTTCTGAATTGTCCATGTAACGGGGGTCCATCGATGACTCCCAACCAATTAAGGTTTAGGGCTTCAAGCTTTAAGGATTTTTCAACCACTAACTCCTAGGATTTTACCCCGGACTTTTGAGAATGAATTTTTAATACCCAAGCACCTACCATATGCTAACTCCACCTATCCACCCTTGTAACGAGCATTGAGGTCAGTGACTCTCAACCAATTAAGGCTTAGGGCACCAGGTTTTAAAGATTTTCACCATATACCCCTCAGACCTTGCTCGGGTTTCAAGGCAAGCAAACATTTTGCTTTCTTTTTTTTTTTTTTTTTTTCAAAGGCTCATTGGCCTTTCATAAGGTGTCTCAACATTATTAAATGAGGTCAAAGGTACCAAGTCCCAAAATTTTCCTAAGTCAAGAGGGAAATAGTTTTTCATCTTATAATCAGAATCTATTGTGCACAGTGTGTGGATAGCTTAAAGTGGAAGAACTAAACTTGATTTCAATAGAAGGTTCAACAATTGAACCACTTTAGTAAGCATAATCCAAACTCTAAGTCAAGTGAAAAGCAAAAGTTCAGTTTCTCCTATTTTAATTTGAAAATTTTTCCTCATAATCCATGGGGATTAGAGTAAAAAGTAAAAAACTACAACTAATTTACTAACATAACTGAATTACCAAAATAACTTAGCATACTTCCTTCCTCATTTCTCCCCCCCCCCCCCCCCCCCCCCAACTGAGCTGAGCATTGGCCTCAATGTGATATGGGTGATTGAAATTATAGGGAGGAAGTGGTACCTCCTGAGTGATATCAATTTCGAATACTGATTGGAGAAACCACATGTTTTAAAAAGAATAAAAGATGTGAGAAAAGGAAATAAGAATAAATTAATTCTAAGAGTTAACAAAAAATGCTAGACTTGTATTACTTTAATTCATGTGAGTACAATAAAAAAGAAAGCAATACAAGCAATCCCCATATATGATATCAAATGATGGGATTTCATAAAAGACTAACAAAAACGAAATACATAAAAGAAATATATAGTAGATATATAAATGATCAGATGGGTGGATGATGCTGGAGCTGATGGCTTAGGCAGATGGCTCTGCCTCTTCAGTAGTTGATTCAGGAGGGGCCTGAGGCTCTGTGGCCTGTGAGTGTGGCACTGCAGCGGTGGTGGTGAGATGCTCAGCAGCTGATGGAAGACCGAGATGATGCTGGAGCTGCCTCAAGATGGCAATGTGCTGAGCCTGGGTGGTCAACATCTGCTCCTGGCGAGCTCGAATAGCTGCCATCTCCTGAGCAAGGTTGCTCTGAGACGCGGTTAGGGTCTGCAGTGTGTGGCATAAATCTCTATACTTTGAAATGGGAATGGCCATCCTTGGCTCAGCTGAAGTAGAAGGCTCTGATGAGGCTGGAGTAACTGGAGGGGCTCTGGATATGGTAGGAGAAGCAATGGGTATACCCTCAGGTATATGATCTAGAGATGCTCTCCTGGCAGCTGGTATCTCAGCTGGCTGTGGGAGCTCTGGCTGCTCAGCTCTATATGCTGTCAATTGGTCCACTTGTCGAGAGTAAATACCTCTCGGCATATACGCTTGCGCTCCAGCTAAGGATCTGATGGATACCCCAAATGCTCCAGAATCTGACACAGCAGCCGTGGAAAAAGAAGTGGAATGGCATCAGCTCGTTGCAGCTTCTTCTTATGCACCTTCTCTTCAAAGTAGAGAAGAGCAGCCATAATTAGGTGGTGAGGGCCAAAGAAATATCCCTCTGAAATCCTGAACAGGGCCTCTAAAAGAACTCCTCTCCTTTGAGTCCAGTGCTGTAGTGGATAAATGTTGTGACGCAAGAGTGCATCAATGAGAAACATGCTCGAAGGAAGTTCCCTCCTCAATAGATGTGGATTTGTGGAAGCTCTTCTGGACAAGATATGAACCATTTCCAGCTGAGAGGGACTAGTCCATACTCAGTAATCCTCAAAATGGCTTGGCTCGTATGGTATATGCAGGGCCTCTGCTATATGGCGAGCTCCTAAAATGTCATGCTGACCGTCAATAGTAAAATGGATTAGAGTAGGATCTCTGACCTGATTAGTAGTTGATTACTACCAAAAAGTGCTATTTTGTAGACCTAATTATAATGGTTTTAAGCACCTTTGAGTAGTAATCATATTCATTTAACCCAATTAATTCATTAAGGTCCTTAGTAATTGGTTTTAACCATTTTGTGGCAAGTTTACATGTTTATATCAGCTTATGAATCAATTCAAGCATGCCAAATGATGGAGGAGCTACTTGGACAAGTTAAAGCAAGCTTTTAGCTACACCAAAGCAATCCAATAATGAGGAAGAGCTATATATAGTTCATGGAAAAGCTTTTGGAAGCTCAAATTCATGAAGAACCAAGCTTTGGAGCTCCATAGCCCTTTGCCAAAGTCGTTCAAAGTATGCAAGGAAAGAACAAAAGAGAAGCAAAGGAAAGCAAAGAGGAAAACAGAGGACAGCAGCTATAGTCTTCTTTCGCACTTTTGGAGCACTTCCCGAAGTCCATTTTTCTACATGCTATATACCATTTCAAAGCTCAGGAAGTCAAGAATCCAACACTTCAAACCGTGTACGATTTGGAGCTGAAACGAGGAAGATATGGCCTTCGTAAGACAACTGCTCCAGGCTTGTGCGAAACTCGCACACCCCCTCAGCCGTGCAAATGGTGTGTGAAACTCGCACACCCCCTAAGCTGTGCGAATGGTGTGCGAATGGTGTGCGAAACTCGCACACCCCCTCAGCTGTGCGAACGGTGTGCGAAACTCGCACACCATTCGCACACCCCCTTGCGTGGTGCGAATTTTCCCCTGTTTCTGCCGACTCCACACGAGATCTTTTCTTTTAGATATTTTTGTATAAATTTCCATTCTTCTCCTTGTAATCCACCAATCATAAGATTTCTTAGCTAGGAAGGTTGGAAAAACTTCTCTATTTATATTCTCTTGCATCCGTTGTAACAAATATAGAATTATATAGAAAATATATAGAAATATATAAAGCTCTTTTTTTCTCTCTTCTCCGGTTCTTCCCCATTTCTATTTTCTTAGTAGCCAAACATCCTTGGTGGATGAAATCCCCAAGGATGAGAGGCTAAAACCTTTTAAGTTTCTCAAAGTATGGATGTTATGTGATGGCTTGGATGCATTCCCATGGAAATTTCTCGCACCCGGAAGGTAAGGTAGTCGTTTTTCATTAATGGTTCATTAATGCAAAGTTTGGTTTTTATTTCCTTTGGACAACTTCCAATGGCCAATACTTGATAAGCTTTTGGATTTCTATCCATTAGTTATCTCCTACGAGCTATTGGAAGGTGAGGTTTTCAATTCCAAGTTTTGCATTAATCCGTTAGAACCAATTTCAATGGCCATTGAAAGGTGAGTTTATCACTTGGAATGACTTTGAGTTACCAATATTTGGTAAGCTTTTGGCTTTAGACCATTAGTTATCTCTTACGAGCCATTCAAAGGAAGTTTAAGGTGAATAACCATTGATGAAATTCACTACCATCTGTTTTGCCATTTTAAAGGATTAAAACTTGATTTGCTAAATCCATACCGGTTCGGGAAGCAAGCATCACCATAGTTGCAACCCCAACGCGAGGAGCCTATCCTGAGATTTCCAATTTGCATAAGAGCCAGAGCATAGCTATCCTATCTTTGAGAAACTTGTTTTTACACCCTTTCATTTTAGTCTTTAATGTTAGCTTAAATTAGTTTAAATCTTTCTAAACCATTTACATCTTCTTTTAAAGCTAACATCCATAAGAAAATCACCTATTTTCCTAATTTGAATATCACTTGTGTTTGCGAAAACCCTTCCCAGTGAACGATCCTAGAACCACTATGCTATAGTAGCTTGGCTACTTTAGTAATAGTATTTAAGGTATAAATTTTGTTGATACGCCTTTAAAGCTAAGCTACCATGAGTCGAATCAAATGGCGCTGTTGCCGGGGAAGGTGCCACAAGCACAGTGAAGCAACCATTAAGGGTAACTTGTGATTTTCATCACAAGTTTGGTGAGTTTTCTTATAATTTTTTTTTAGTTTAGTTTTTATTTAGTTAAATTTTTTTTTTATTCTCTTTTCTTTTATTTTTGTTTTAATTTCAATTTGTGCATTCCTTGTTGGATTCGAGACCAAGAGGGAACCCTGGTACAAGTTGAAGAAAAGAGCCTTAGTTGAATATCATTTTTTTTAGAAATGGAAATTCCACATGAAGATCAAAGCTCTCAACATCAACCGAAGGACAAATTCGCATACCTATCCATGAGGGATCGGATTGAATTAGGGAAAAGGCAAGTTCAACAAAGCTAATGGGGTAGTAAGTATGCTTTGAATGGAGATGATTCATATGAGCATACGGTAGGGAAGTGCCCTACCATTCCAACTGTGAGAGACATGTGCGGTTACCAAAGCTCCTACACCTCAAGTTGGAATAACCATCCCAACCTTACAACCCAACCTCAACCTCAACCATCAATGAGTACATCTTCATTGGAGCAAGCCATTTTGAAGATAAGCAAAGTCATGGAGGACTTTGTAGGTGAGCAACAAAAGATCAACTCTCATCTTAATGAAAAGATTGATAATTTGGAGAGTTCAATAAATATAAGAATGGAGGAGGTTTATAATGATTTATCACTAAGGATAGAAAAAGTTCAAGACTCCATTGAGAAGCTCACCAATCTCGACATAGCAAGGGGGAAAAGGAAGCTTCCTCCTCAACCCCACCATAACCTTCAAGGAACCAATACAAAAAGATCAAGGAAAGTGTTGAAGATCGACACTTTGGTGGGGGACTGCTATGACAACTCTATGGACCAACCTTCCATTGAAAATCATAAGGTTCAAGATGATAAAGGGTTACCTGAACCCTTTAAAGCATCCACTTCTACAGGGAAGAGAAGAGAAACGAATTCCCTTGGACCAAATGGGAAGGATGCCAATTTTGTTTGGGATCCAGGGGGAATTCAGCATGACGTGGGTGTGTGAGTGAGGATGAGCTAAATAGTTCATCTTTTTGGGGGGAAGCCAAAAACAGAGGAAAACAGAGCAATTCGCACCACCCCATTTCGGAAACTGTTGGACACATTTCGATTACTTTCCAAAGTTCATTTCATGTGCACTATATCTCGTTTCAAAGCTTGGGAAGTCAGGAGTCCATAGCTTCAAACGGTGCTCGATTTGGAGTTGAAACGAAAAAGTTATGGCCGTTTGAAGATGACTGTGCAAAGCTTAAACGGAAATGTTACAGTCGCACCCATTTTGCTACTGTTGGACACGTTTTTGGAGCACTTTATGGAGCTCAAATTATGCATACCATATGTCGTTTTGAAGCTTAGGAAGTCAGGAGTCCAGTTCTTCAAACGGTACTTGATTTGGATTTGAAACGAAGAAGTTATGGCCATTTGAAAGAATCCAATTTCGCATTTGCACGGGTGAATAGTGCCCTATGCGAAAAATTCGCACACCACCCTCCCCTGTGCGAAAAATTCGCACACCACCTTGTGGTGTGCGAAACTCGCACACCAACCTCCCTTGTGCGAAAATTTCGCACACCACCCCCCTTGTGCGAAAATTGCAGTTTCTCCATCCCTACCCTCCCCAATCCTAAGCCTCTAAGCCTCATTTCTTTGCTCCATTATGCCTAAGACCCGAGGAGGCTATGCCTCAGCTCCCCAGAGTAGTCAAAGAGCCCCGCGCACCCTGAGATCACACACATGAAGCCTCTCACTCCATTTCTGACCTTCTTGAACCATCAAAGCCCATAGCTCCAGCTGAGAGCTCCAATTGAGGAGACTATGCCATCCAAGGAGAATACCAAAGCAGAGGCCAAAGTCCTGATCCAACCTACTCAAGAGGCCACCACAGATGCATCAACTCCACAGGACCCTTCCATTACTTGATCATCTCTTTAATTTTTGTATTTACATATTAGTATAGATAATTCCATGTTTTGATGTTTTATATTGGATGTATTACTGATGATACATCATATATAAACATCAATTCTTGTTTAAACTTGGCATTTTTCTATTTCCTCTACTCACTAACTCTTATGTTTTCTTTGAAACATGTGGTTTCTCCAATATGACTCAGACTCCATGTCACTCAAGAGGTACCACTTCCTCCCTATTTTTCAATCGCTTTTGTCACATTGAGGACAATGTTCAGCTTGGTTGGGGGGAGAGTTGAGGAAGGAAGTATTGTTATTAATGCTAAGTTATTTTGGTAATTTAGTTGTTTTTTTGCTTAATTTTAAATTTTTTTTTTTAAGTTTTTATTCTATTCTCCATGGTTATTAGGGAAAAATTCTCAAAAGTAAATGGGAGAAATTAAATTCTTATCTTATTGCCATAGTCTTAGAGTTTGTATTATGCTTACTAAAGTTGATGAATTGTTGAAACTTCTATTGAATTCAAGCTTAGTTCTTCCACTTTAAGCTTATCACACACCGTGCACACTAGGTTCCATTTATAAGATGAAGAACTATTTCCCTCTTGACTTAGGAAAATTTTAGACTTGGTACCTTTGACCTTAATTAATAGTGTTGGGACACCATGTAAAAGGCCAATGAGTCTTTGAAGAAAATAAAGAAAGAAAGAAAAATGTTTACTTGCCTTGAAACCCGAGCAAGGTCTGAGGGGTATATGGTGAAAATCTTTAAAACCTAGTGCCCTAAGCCTTAATTGGTTGGGAGTCACCGACCTCAATGCTCGTTACAAGGGTGAATAGGTGGAGTTTAGCATATTGTAGGTGCTTGGGTATTTAAAAATTCATTCTCAAAAGTCCAGGGTAAAATCCGAGGAGTTAGTGGTTGAAAAATCCTTGAAGCTTGATGCCCTAAACCTTGATTGGTTAGGAGTCATCGATGGACCCCCGTTACATGGACAATTTAGAAAAGAATGCCTTTAAGCTTTGCACTCCTACAAGAAAAAAATTGTGAAAGAAAAGAGGTGCGTTCTTAGCCTATTGGAGGTTGATTAGTTTGCTAAGCTTTGAAAAGAACTAGGTTGAGGGGAGAGATTAGTTTGACATACTATATCCGGAAACTAATAAATAACACATAGATTTTTGTGGAAGATTAAGTGTTGGTCCTTTGGGAGTGGAAATTATTTTGATACTCAAATTTGCATAATGCCCGCTCTTTGCATGTTGTGATAGGTAAGTTATTTGATGACTCTTGTTGATGATTGAGTTTTATATCCTTGACTTGCCATGTGAGAATTTGATCCAATCATGCCACTCATATCATTTTTGGAGTGATTTGCATGATCCCTTTTATGTATAGTATTATAGTTTACTTAGTTTTTATCTCCTCCATTGCTAAGGGACTAGCAATGAGTCAGTTGGGGGTGTGATTACTACCAAAAAGTGCTATTTTGTAGACCTAATTATAATGGTTTTAAGCACCTTTGAGTAGTAATCATATTCATTTAACCCAATTAATTCATTAGGGTCCTTAGTAATTGGTTTTAACCATTTTGTGGCAAGTTTACATGTTTATATCAGCTTATGAATCAATTCAAGCATGCCAAATGATGGAGGAGCTACTTGGACAAGTTAAAGCAAGCTT